>NC_089844.1:8748959-8901459 GCF_035609145.1 Eleutherodactylus coqui
CACACCAAGTTGTCCCTGCGCAGCCTTCAGCTGCCCTTATGCCACGCCACACTCATGTCTATTTATAAGTGCGTCTGCCATGAGGAGGAACCGCAGGCACACACTGCAGAGGTTGGCACAGCTAGGCAGCGACCCTCTTTAAAAGGGGCGGGGCGATAGCCCACAATGCTGTACAGAAGCAATGAGAAATATAATCCTGTGCCACCACCATCAGGAGCTGCACACGTGGGCATAGCAATGGGGAACCTATGTGCCACACACTATTCATTCTGTCAAGGTGTCTGCATGCCCCAGTCAGACCGGGCTTTTTAATTCATAGACACAGGCAGGTACAACCCCCTATTGTGAAGTCCCTGTGGACCGACAGCATGGGTGGCTCCCTGGAACCCACCGGCGGTACATAAAAATGTCCCATTGCATTGCCCAACACAGCTGAGGTAGTAATGTCGTGCTTAATGCAGGTGGGCTTCGGCCCACACTGCATGCCCCAGTCAGACTGGGGTTCTTTACAAGTGGAAACAGATGCATTTACAACTCCCTGTGGACCCACAGCATGGGTGGCTCCCTGGAACCCACCGGCGGTACATAAAAATATCCCATTGCATTGCCCAACACAGCTGAGGTAGTAATGTCGTGCTTAATGCAGGTGGGCTTCGGCCCACACTGCATGCCCCAGTCTGACTGGGGTTCTTTAGATGTGCTTTCAGATGCATTTATAATTCTCTGTGGACCCACTGCCTGGGTGGGTGCCAGGAAGCCACCGGCGGTACATAAAAATATCCCATTGCATTGCCCAACACAGCTGAGGTAGTAATGTCGTGCGTAATACAGGTGGGCTTCGGCCCACACTGCATGCCCCAGTCTGACTGGGGTTCTTTACAAGTGGACACATGTAGGTTAAACTCCCTGTGGACCCACTGCATGGGTGGGTGCCAGGAAGCCACCGGCGGTACATAGAAATATCCCATTGCATTGCCCAACACAGCTGAGGTAACGTCAGCTGTAATGCAGGTGGGCTAAAAATTAATTTGATTACACTGTAGGCGAGGGCCCACAAAAATTGGTGTACCAACAGTACTAATGTACATCCAAAAAATTGGCCATGGCCAGCCAAGAGGGCAGGTGAAACCCATTAATCGCTTTGGTTAATGTGGCTTAAGTGGTAACTAGGCCTGGAGGCAGCCCAGTTTAACGAAAAATTGGTTCAAGTTAAAGTTCCAACGCTTTTAAGCGCATTGAAACTTTTAAAAATTGTTCAGAAAAATTATTTGAGTGAGCCTTGTGGCCCTAAGAAAAATTGCCCGTTCAGCGTGATTACGTGAGGTTTCAGGAGGAGGAGCAGGAGGAGGAGGAGGAATATTAGACACAGATTGATGAAGCAGAAATGTCCCCGTTTTGGATGGTGAGAGAGAACGTAGCTTCCATCCGCGGGTGCAGCCTACGTATTGCTTACGTATCGCTGCTGTCCGCTGGTGGAGAACAGAAGTCTGGGGAAATCCAGGCTTTGTTCATCTTTATGAGTGTAAGCCTGTCGGCACTGTCGGTTGACAAGCGGCTACGCTTATCTGTGATGATTCCCCCAGCCGCACTAAACACCCTTTCCGACAAGACGCTAGCCGCAGGACAAGCAAGCACCTCCAGGGCATACAGCGCTAGTTCAGGCCACGTGTCCCGCTTCGACACCCAGTAGTTGTAGGTGGCAGAGGCGTCACCGAGGATGGTCGTGCAATCGGCTACGTACTCCCTCACCATCCTTTTACAGTGCTCCCGCCGACTCAGCCTTGACTGGGGAGCGGTGACACAGTCTTGGTGGGGAGCCATAAAGCTGTCCAGGCCCTTAAAGACTGTTGCACTGCCTGGGATGTACATGCTGCTCGATCTCCGCACCTCCCCTGCTACCTTGCCCTCGGTACTGCGCCTTCTGCCACTAGCGCTGTCGGCTGGGAATTTTACCATCAGCTTGTCCGCAAGGGTCCTGTGGTATAGCAACACTCTCGAACCCCTTTCCTCTTCGGGAATGAGAGTGGGCAGGTTCTCCTTATAGCGTGGGTCGAGCAGTGTGTACACCCAGTAATCCGTTGTGGCCAGAATGCGTGCAACGCGAGGGTCACGAGAAAGGCATCCTAACATGAAGTCAGCCATGTGTGCCAGGGTACCTGTACGCAACACATGGCTGTCCTCACTAGGAAGATCACTTGCAGGATCCTCCTCCTCCTCCTCCTCCTCAGGCCATACACGCTGAAAGGATGACAGGCAATCAGCCGGTGTACCGTCAGCAGCGGGCCAAGCTGTCTCTTCCCCCTCCTCCTCATCCTCCTCATGCTCCTCCTCCTCCTCCTGTACGCGCTGAGAAATAGACAGGAGGGTGCCCTGACTATCCAGCGGCATACTGTCTTCCCCCGCCCCCGTTTCCGAGCGCAAAGCAGCTGCCTTTATGCTTTGCAGGGAATTTCTCAAGATGCATAGCAGAGGAATGGTGACGCTAATGATTGCAGCATCGCCGCTCACCACCTGGGTAGACTCCTCAAAATTACCAAGGACATGGCAGATGTCTGCCAACCAGGCCCACTCTTCTGAAAAGAATTGAGGAGGCTGACTCCCACTGCGCCGCCCATGTTGGAGTTGGTATTCGACTATAGCTCTACGCTGTTCATAGAGCCTGGCCAACATGTGGAGCGCAGAGTTCCACCGTGTGGGCACGTTGCACAGCAGTCGGTGCACTGGCAGCTTAAAGCGATGTTGCAGGGTGCGCAGGGTGGCAGCGCCCGTGTGGGACTTGCGGAAATGTGCGCAGAGCCAGCGCGCCTTTACGAGCAGGTCTGACAAGCGTGGGTAGCTTTTCAGAAAGCGCTGAACCACCAAATTAAAGACGTGGGCCAGGCATGGCACGTGCGTGAGGCTGCCGAGCTGCAGAGCCGCCACCAGGTTACGGCCGTTGTCACACACGACCATGCCCGGTTGGAGGCTCAGCGGCGCAAGCCAGCGGTCGGTCTGCTCTGTCAGACCCTGCAGCAGTTCGTGGGCCATGTGCCTCTTATCGCCTAAGCTGAGTAGTTTCAGCACGGCCTGCTGACGCTTGCCCACCGCTGTGCTGCCACACCGCGCGACACCGACTGCTGGCGACGTGCTGCTGCTAACACATCTTGATTGCGAGACAGAGGTTGCGGAGGAGGAGGAGGGTGCTTTAGTGGAGGAAGCATACACCTCCGCAGATACCACCACCGAGCTGTGGCCCGCAATTCTGGGGGTGGGTAGGACGTGAGCGGTCCCAGGCTCTGACTCTGTCCCAGCCTCCACTAAATTCACCCAATGTGCCGTCAGGGAGATGTAGTGGCCCTGCCCGCCTGTGCTTGTCCACGTGTCCGTAGTTAAGTGGACCTTGCCACTAACCGCATTGGTGAGGGCGCTACAATGTTGCGGGAGACGTGGTCGTGCAGGGCTGGGACGGCACATAGGGAAAAGTAGTGGCGACTGGGAACTGAGTAGCGCGGGACCGCCGCCGCCATGATACTTTTGAAGGACTCCGTTTCCACAACCCTATACGGCAGCATCTCAAGGCTGATGAATTTTGCTATGCGGACGGTTAACGTTTGAGCGTGCGGGTGCATGGCGGCGTACTTGCGCTTGCGCTCCAACACTTGCGCAAGCGACGGCTGGACGGTGCGCTGAACTACACTGGTGGATGGGGCCGAGGACAGCGGAGGTGAGGGTGTGGGTGCAGGCCATGAGGCGGTAGTGCCCGTGTCCTGAGAGGGGGGTTGGATCTCAGTGGCAGGTTGGGGCACAGGGGGAGAGGCAGGGGTGCAAACCGGAGGCGGTGAACGGCCTTCGTCCCACCTTGTGGGGTGCTTGGCCATCATATGTCTGCGCATGCTGGTGGTGGTGAGGCTGTTGGTGTTGGCTCCCCGGCTGAGCTTTGCGCGACAAAGGTTGCACACCACTGTTCGTCGGTCGTCAGGCGTCTCTGTGAAAAACTGCCAGACCTTAGAGCACCTCGGCCTCTGCAGGGTGGCATGGCGCGAGGGGGCGCTTTGGGAAACACTTGGTGGATTATTCGGTCTGGCCCTGCCTCTACCCCTGGCCACCGCACTGCCTCTTGCAACCTGCCCTGCTGCTGCCCGTGCCTCCCCCTCTGAAGACCTGTCCTGTGTAGGCGTTGCACACCAGGTGGGGTCAGTCACCTCATCGTCCTGCTGCTCTTCCTCCGAATCCTCTGTGCGCTGCTCCCTCGGACTTACTGCCCTTACTACTACCTCACTGCAAGACAACTGTGTCTCATCGTCATCGTCCTCCTCACCCACAAAAAGTTCTTGAGACAGTTGGCGGAAGTCCCCAGCCTCATCCCCCGGACCCCGGGAACTTTCGAATGGTTGGGCATCAGTGACGATAAACTCCTCTGGTGGGAGAGGAACCGCTGCTGCCCAATCTGAGCAGGGGCCTGAGAACAGTTCCTGGGAGTGTTCCCGCTCCTGAGCAGGTGTCATTGTAGTGGAGTGAGGAGGCTGGGAGGAAGGAGGAGCAGCAGACAGAGGATTCGGACTTGCAGCAGTGGACGGCGCAGAACTGTGGCTGGACGATAGGTTGCTCGAAGCACTTTCTGCCATCCACGACAGGACCTGCTCACACTGCTCATTTTCTAATAACCGTCTCCCGCGTGGACCCATGAATTGTGCGATGACTGTCGGGACGCCAGAAACGTGCCTGTCTACTAATCGCGCAGCAGACGGCTGCGATACACCTAGAACAGGAGTTCGGCCTGTGCCCACACCCTGACTTGGCCCTCCGCGTCCTCGGCCGCGTCCACGTCCTCTAGGCCTACCCCTACCCCTCAGCATGCTGTATTACCAGTGATTTGATTTCACAGGCAGGAAATAAATTGGCGCAAGACTGCAGGCCAAATATAATTTTTTCCCTTTTTTGAAAACGAAACGCCCCACTGCCTCTAGTGAATGAATAATCTAAGTTTAATAACTGTGCTGTGGCCCTGCTAATGTGTCACAGAACGTGAGGGTAGCAGAGTTATTAACTCTGGCAGAGCAGGTATTTTTTTCCCAATTAAGGAAAGCAAATGGCGAAGCCAGCAGTAAACCGTAGCTGGGTGCGTCTGATTTTTTAACGTTGTACACGCAGCTCACACGTGTCCACAGCCCTTAGGACGGACAGAGGCAGGACAAATAGATTTCTTTTCCCTTTTTTTACACCAAAAGGACCCACTGCGTATATTCAATGAATAATAACTGTTGTGGCCCTGCCTACACAATTCTTTCCCTGTAGTATCAATGGAGGGTGCAATGCTCTGCAGAGGCGATTTTGAGGAAAAAAAAATATGCAGCACAGCTAACAGCAGCCTGGACAGTACTGCACACGGTTAAATATGGCCCTAGAAAGGACCGTTGAGGTTCTTGAAGGCTACACTCACTCCTAACACTCTCCCTACCTATCCAACACTTCTGTCCCTAATGCCGGGTGCAACGCTCTGCAGAGGCGATTTTGAGAAAAAAAAAAAAAGGCACTGCTAACAGCAGCCAACACACAGGTATTACTGGCCCTAATAAGGACCTTTGGGGTTCTTGAAGCCTACACTAACTGCTATTTCTCTCCCTACAGCAGCTCCGGTACAAACAGCACTGTCCCTCATCTAACTCACAAGGCATCTGAGGCGAACCGCGGGAGGGGCCGACTTTTATATTCGGGTGACATCTGATCTTCCCAGCCACTCACAGCAGGGGGGTGGTATAGGGCTTGAACGTCACAGGGGGAAGTTGTAATGCCTTCCCTGTCTTTCAATTGGCCAGAAAAGCGCGCTAACATCTCAGGGAAGGAAGTGAAAGTAACCCGAATACCGCATGGTGTTCGTTACGAATAACGAACATCCCGAACACCCTAATATTCGCACGAATATCAAGCTCGGACGAATACGTTCGCTCATCTCTAATCCCTATGGGATGCGGATCCGCGGGCAGGAGAAGAGTTAAAATCTGCTGCGGATTTTAATTCTTCTTTTGCCCGTGGACATGAGCCCTTAATGGTCACTGACTAGAGATGAACGAGCACGAAAATGCTTGGGTGCTCATTACTCGAGTCGAGCTTTTCGTAATGCTCAAGAGCTCGTTTCGAGTAGCGAACCCCATTGAAGTCAATGGAAGGCTCGAGCATTTTTCAAGATGACCCATGCTCCATATAGGGGAGGTTATGTGATTCACCTGAAAACATCAGAAAGTGATGGAAGCACCACAGAAACGGATAGGGAACAGCATGGGCAGCATGCAGGGCTGCATCTGAGGCTCCCAGGTCCCACTATTAAGCCAAATTGTGGGCAAGAGCCTGGCGGAACCCTCCTAACAATTTAGTTGGGCCAGACCAAAATCAGCAAGGCATACGCGCTGGCACATCTTAGCTGAGCATCACACTAGCCGCAACCAAGGACAATCACTGTCTGCGGGTGACATCGCTGCCTCTTCTCCAGGGTTACATGCTGGCATGGCTGTTAAACCCCTGCCGGGACACAGGTCGAAGGCTGCGCCCACAGCGTACTCAAAACTTTTCCCAGCGCAGCATCCAGCTGTCCTCATGCCACACGCTTGCTTCATAGCCACACCACCGTCATGTCTATTTATAAGTGCGTACTGGATGAGGAGGAAGCGGAGGCACACACTGCAGAGGGTTGGCAGGGCCAGGCTTTTTGAAAGTGTTGGCGATAACCTCCAATGCTGTTGAGAATTGATGATAGATTGACGTACGATCATCATTCCAATCCCGTGCCACCTCCGGCACAAAATTTCATGAGCCGCAAACGTGGGCATAAAGGGGACTCAGGTGCCAGCACTTCTATACATCTCCACAATTCAACAACCCATTCTAAAGCAAAAGATTTTTACCAAGAGTGCAGGTGAACCCCTAAAAGGATTTGTTTACCAAGAGTGCAGGTAAAAACCTGAAAGATTTTTTGAGCTTCAGCTCATACTTACCTAATGGGATTCAGGTGGCGGTCCACCAGCAGGCAAGCTACCGCCTGTCCCAGCCCCTGCCTCTCCCCGAGGGGCTTATTAACCAGTGCCTCAGGGAAAACAGCATGAATTGTAAAGAAATTAGTGGCCAAAGATGGACACTGCGCTGGGATACGTTTCCGTACGCCGTGTGACCCTTTTAAAAATGTGCTTCATAGTTGACAAATCGCAGACAAATTAATGTATGATTGTAAGTGCCATCCCATGCCACCTCCGTCGTAGCATTTCATTAGCCACAAACGCCAGCATAGGAGGGGACTTAGAGGCCAGGACTTCTACATTGTTTAAGAAGAAAACAACCCATTTTAATAAGAAGAATTTTATTTACAAAGATTGCAGGTGAGAACCGGATAGATTTTTTGAGCGAGAGTGCAGGGTATTTGTTTACCAAGAGTATAGGCGAACCCCTGAAATCCTTTTTTTTAACATAGAGCTCGTGCTTGCTTAATGGGATCCAGGTGGTGTTAATCTGGGTACACAGCAGGTAGGAACTATTAGGGGTTGATCCAGGGAACAGTCTGATTGCCATTAGGGAGTCGGAAAGGAATTTTTCCCCCAAAAGGGCTAATTGGCTTCTGCTCTTGGTTTTTTTTTTTGCCTTCCTCTGGATCGATAAAACAGGCTGAACAAGATGGACATTGTCTTCATTCGGCCTTACAAACTATGTTACTATGTTACTATGGTGGTCCACCGACAGGCAAGCTGTCGCCGGTCCCAGCCCCTGCCTCTCCCCGAGGCGCTTTTTAACCAGTGCCCCAGGGAAAGACACCATGTACTATGAAGAAATTAGAGTGGCCAAACCAGGACAATTCATTCTGTTTCGGTGTCAGATAGCTGGACACTGTGCTGGGATACATTTGTGGAGTCTGTGGGCGTATGAAGCTGGAACCAGAACGTTTGCTGAACTCTAGTGGTGAACCTCTTCAAGGGGGCGAGAACCTTGAGGTGGCCCTCAGAAAAAAATGTTTTGACAGAGCCTGCAGGCAGCCCTCCGAAAAAAATAGTTTTTACAGAGTCTTTTGGCCCTCTGAAGAATTGGCTGTTCAGCGTGCTGACATGCTGGTTTAGGAGGAGGAGGAGGAGGAAAATCAGAGAAGGATAACATAGTAACATACATAGTAACATAGTTCGTAAGGCTGAATGAAGACAATGTCCATCTAGTCTAGCCTGTTAGCCTCCTGTTTTGTTGATCCAGAGGAAGGCAAAAAACCCCAAGAGCAGAAGCCAATTAGCCCTTTTTGGGAAAATATTCCTTCCCGACTCCCTAATGGCAATCAGACTGTTCCCTGGATCAACCCCTAATAGTTCCTACCTGCCTGTATACCCGGATTAACAAATAACCTTAGATTTATAGCCTATAATATCCTTCCTCTCCAGAAAGACATCAAGTCCCCTTTTAAACTCCTCTATGGATTTTGCCATCACTACGTCCTCAGGCAGAGAGTTCTACAGTCTAATCAAGATCAAGATACTTCTACCCTTTTTTGGGGTGATAGAGGGTGCATGGTTCTTCAGTTCAAGCCTAAAGATACTTTATGTTAGGCTGCTTTCCACCGGTGGAGAAGAGAAGTCTGGGGAAATCTAGGCTTTGTTCATCTTAATAAGTGTAAGTCTGTCGGCACTGTCAGTTGACAGGCGGGTACGTTTATCCGTGATAATCCCCCCAGCAGCACTAAACACCCTCTCTGATAACACGCTAGTGGCAGGGCAGGCCAGCACTTTCAAGGCGTATAGCGCAAGTTCGTGCCACGTGTCCAGCTTTGACACCCAATAGTTGTATGGAGCAGAGGGATCACGGAAGACATTGGTACGGTCGGCTATGTACTCCCTCACCATCTTTTTACACTGTTCCCTCCTACTCAGCCTAGACTGCGGAGTGGTGACACAGTATGGCTGGGGTGCCATAAAACTGGCAAAGGCCTTGGAGAGTGTTCCCCTGCCTGCGCTGGACATGCTGCTTGTTCTCATCTCCCCTGCTAGTTGGCCCACTGAACTACGTCCTCAACCGCTAGTGTTGTCAGATGGGAACTTTAGTATCAGCTTTTCCACCAGGGCCTTGTGGTATTGCATCACTCTTGTACTGCTTTCCTCTTTGGGAATGAGAGTGGAAAGGTTCTCCTTATACCGTGGGTCGAGAAGGGTGAACACCCATTAATCCGTGTTGGCCAGAATGCATCTAATGCGAGGGTCACGGGAAAGGCAGCTTAACATGAAGTCTGCCATGTGTGCTAGAGTCCCAGTACCCAACACATTGCTGTCCTCACTAGGAGAATGGCTCTCACTCTCCTCCTCCTCCTCCTCCTCTTTAACCCATACACACTGAACAGATGTGAAGGAAGTAGCATGGGTACCCTCTGCAGTGTGGGCAGCAGTCTCTTCCCCCTCCTCCTCCTCCTCCTCCTCTTCCAATACGCGCTGAGAAACAGACCTGAGGGTGGTCTGGCTATCAAGCGACGTATTGTCATTCCCCATCTCCTGTTCTATCCGCAAAGCGTCGGCCTTAATGCTTAGCAACGACCTTCTCAGCAGGCAAAGCAGCGGAATGGTTACACTGATAATGACCGCATCGCCGCTCACCATTTCTGTTGACTCCTCAAAGTTTCATAACACCTGACAGATGTCAGACATCCATGCCCACTCCTCAGTGAAGAAGTGCGGAGGTTAACTACCACTCCGACAGGCATGTTGCAGCTGGTATTCAACAATGGCTCTACGCTGCTCATTAACCCTAGCCAATATGTGCAAAGTTGAATTCCAGTGCGTGGGCAAGTCGCACAACAGTCGGTGAACTGGCAGCTGGAAGCGCTGTTGCAGTGTCCTGAGGGTGGCAGCATCTGTGGTGGACTTTCTAAAATGTGCGCATACGCGACGCACCTTGCTGAGCAGCTCAGACAAATTGGGGTAGTTTTAAAGAAAGCGCTGAACCATCAGATTGAACACGTGGGCCAGGCATGGTACATCTGTTAGTCTGCCAAACTGCAGAGCCGCCACCAGGTTACGCCCATTGTCACACACGACCATGCCTGGTTGGAGGTTCAGCGGCAAAAGCCACAGATCTGTCTGCTCCGTCAAACCCTGTAACAGGTCTTGGACAATGTGCCTCTTGTCACCTAAGCTCAGGAGGTTCAGCACCGCCTGTTGACGCTTCCCCACAGTAGTGCTGCAGCGCCTCGAGCTACCGACTGAAAGCGACGTGCTCACAGATGGCAATTGAGAGGTGGAGGAGGAGGAGAAAGGGGGTTGGAGGAGGTGGTATAATAAACCGGAGAAACCATGACCGAGATAGGAGCCGCAATCCTCGGTGTGGGTAGCACGTGAGCGGACCCAAGGTCAGACTCAGTCCCACCCTACACCAGGTTAACCAATGTGCCGTCAGGGAGATGTAGTGTCCCTGCCCACCAGCACTTGTTCCCGTGTCGGTGGTTTAGTGGACCTTCCCAGTAACCGCGTTGGTGAGGGCACGGTTGATGTTCCAGGACACGTGCTGGTGTAGGGCGGGGATGGCGCAGCGGGGAAAATAGTGGCGACTGGGAACCGAGTAGCGAGGGACGGCTGCCGCCACGAGGTTGCGGAAAGCCTCAGTTTCTACCAGCCTATATGGCAGTATCTCCAGGCTCAGCTGTTTGGAGATATGCACGTTTAGCGATTGTGCATGCGGGTGGGTGGCTGCATATTTCCGCTTGCGCTCTAATGTTTGTGTTATGGACAGCTGAATGCTGCGCTGGGACACATTGGTGGAGGCAGTGGAGGACCGTGTAGGTGAAGGGGTGGGTGCAGGGCGGGAGATGGTCATGCCTGCGTCTTGGGAGGGGGATTGCATCTCAGTGCCAGCATGTGACACAGGGAAAGAGGCAGTGGTGTGACCCGCAGGCGGTGAATGGCCTTCATTCCACCTCATCAGGTGCTTAGCTATAATATGCCTGTGCATGCTGGTGGTGGTGAGGCTGGTAGTGGTGGCTCCCCTGCAGATCTTGGTGCAGCACAGGTTGCACACCACTGTTCATTGGTCATCCGCGCTTTCATTAAAAAATCTTCAGACCTTCGAACACCTAGACCTCTGCATGGGAGCTTGCCACAAGGAGGTGTTGTGGGGAATATTTGCGGGAATTACTTGCTCTGGCCCTGCTTCTCCCACTGGCCACCCCACTGCCTCTTCCAACCTGTTCTGGTGCTGCACATGCCTCCCCCTTAGAAGTCCTGCCTTTAGTACGCTTACCAACCCTGGTCGGGTCAGTCACCTCATCATCCTCCAGCTCTTCCTCTGAATCCTCAGTCTGCTCCTCCCTCAGACTTACTGCCCTTACTACTACCTCACTGATAGACTACTGTCTCTCATCATCATCATCCACAAATAGCTCTTAAGACACTACTTTGAAGTCCCCACCCTCATCACCCTGAGACTGTGAAAGGTCTAAATTTTGGGCATCAATTACGACAAACTCCTCAGGTCGCTCATGAACCATTTTTTACGACTCAGGGAAAGGACCCAAGAACAGTTCCTGGGAGTCTGCCTGTTCTGAATCTCTCCTTTTCCTGGAGCAAGGAGGCTGGGAGGAAGGAAGAGCAGCCAGAGGATTCAGAGGTGCAGTCCCTTGGCTAGTCTGAGTGGACTGCGTGGAAGACTGGGTGTTGGATAAATTACTGGACGCGTTATCCACTATCCACGTCATCACCTGATCGCACTGTTGTAATTGTAATAATGGTCTACCACGCAGACCTGCAAACTGTGAGATGAAGCTAGGGAGCAAAGATACGCGGCGCTCTACTAATCCCTCAGCAGCAGGCACTGTTTCACCCCGCCCAGGACCTCGGCTTCTGCCCACACCCTCATTCGAACGCCCATGTCCACGTCCTCGTCCTCGACCCTTACCCCTAGTCTTCACCATGTTGTATAATGCACTGTTTTAAAATGCTACGCAAACTGCGAGGTATTTTGCATACGCTTTAAGCCCAAAATAGACACTGTAAACTGTGTATAGTCTTGTTAGATAGTGCGGATCGACAGGACTCACCCAGGGATTAATTTGGCGTACGCTTTAAGCCAAAAAAAAAAAGAAAAATGAGAGGAGTTTTGTTAGTTCCTATATAGTCGGTGTACACCAGTAGCAGTATACTGTATAGAACCGGTAACAGTATGAAGTATACAGCCGGGATGCTTGTGAATGCTTTGTGTGCACTACTGGTCCCAGGCAGCCAAACTGCTGATGCACAAAATTGGAGTTGTAGTCCTAAATAGGACTGTTGGGTTATTTGCAGATGGATCCATGCCTAAACACTCCTTCTAACCTACACTAACAATCTCCCTGATTCACAGCAGCTCTATCCCTCAGCTAATCCAGCCTCCGTGTGAGGCGAGCATCAGGTGACCAGAGTTTTTATGCTCGTAGGTCACCTGATCCGGACAGCCAGTCACTGCTATAGACGTGCACAGGATTGGCATATTATAGCAGGAGGTGCCAAAACCTTCCCTGCATGTTCATTAGCTAAAAAAAGGCGCTTAATATGTGGGGGGGAGAGGGTGAAGTTTTCTTGAGCACCGCATGGTGCTCGCTCGAGTAACGAGTACCTTCGAGTACGCTAATGCTCGAACGAGCATGCTCGCTCATCTCTATCACTGACCTCTCAAACAACTTGTGATAACTAGCAAAAGTGCACATTTACTTTATATACCTAAAATTACATTTTTGTGCTGAAAAATCCCTCTAAAGTTGTATCCACTAGGGGTCTCCCCTCTTTCTATTTTGCTGTCTACTGCCTGTTGCCACATATTGGCTGTCTCTAGTAACATAGAAAACAAGGAAGTGATGACTCTTGCTGTGGATAGAAGACAATGAGAGCAGAGTGAGGCTCACATGGATGCTGCCTGTAGCTAATAGTAAGTGAATTACAGCTACTGAAATGACATCTTCACTGCTCAGTACTTCTGTTATTTCTCTGTGTGTTCTACAGTCAGGGAGTACAATCAGCAGTTTTCTCCATGTGCAGCCTACAGAAAGCATCATATAAATAGTCTACACACATCAGCTCAGGACAGAATTAGATAGACAGTCTGCAGAGGAAGAAACTGGTGATAAATGCAGGATACAAGTGTTATAATGCCCAGATATAGTGCTATTCATCATGTAGGCATGACAGCTTATTCTGAAAACCCATCTGAGTGCGGGTATCACGGCACTCAGGATGTGAACGCTGATGCCGGGGGAATGAGCCGTGAAGCTTCAATCTCTCATTGGCTGCAGCGGTCATCTGATTGTCACGGCAATCACCGGAATCAAAGCGTAGCTCCAGAAACTGGACAATCCCTTTAAAGTAGCTAACATGGCGGCTTACTGTAGTGGCCCGATAACGGGGCCCCTCTATAATGTATGAATGCATTTGTCTCATGCTTAATATTGTCAGTGTCTATCATGTTCCATGAATATGATGTGTATTGCACTTCTGCAGCACTAAATGGGTTAACTGTCTGGCATGTGAGAATGTCTGAGAAATGTATCTTGTCTGTCACATTAGTGTGCTTTATATATGTGAATGCAAGGTGTTAGCAAGGGTCTTAGGTCTTCTGTTCTGGACCTGCAAGGAAAAGGAGTGTTTGCGGAGCTGCAAGAAATTCACACGGACACGTTCAGCTCTGTGTGGGCCGGAATGGAAGAAGCTGAAAGGTATTCTCAGCCTTCCCTGGGCCCGCTTTACCCAGGAGATGCCAGTGATGCCATAAACCACTGATGGATGGAGAGAGAGTGGAACTGCCATTGCAGTGTGGAGTGCCTTCCAAACGTGCGTGCCGACCGGTAGAGAGCTGACAAGAGTAAAAGGCAGATAACTGGGACTGTGGATTCCTCCATGATTTCCTCCCTGTTGCACCACTTTGTGATTTCTGCACCATTTTCCTCCTGATGTGAGTTTATGCTTCTGATTGGACTGTATATAAGTTTCGGCAAGTAAAGGGGCACTGCCGACCGTTCCCGGCTTTGGTATTTAAACGTTCCCTGTGAGTGTGATCCATTTATTTCACCATCCAGATTCACCGCAGGGGAAGGAACAATGGTGTCACCCGTGACAACAGACTGCTAGGGTAAATAACATATTGGGTTACCCCTTTGAAAGGCCTGCCCACAGTTACTTGGACGGTCCCGTGCCACCCTTAGAGTGGGAGATGGTAGAGTCCCGTGACAAGGCGCAGACTCTACCCGCTGTCTCCTAGTCTGAGGGCCCGCTCCTCAGACCCTGCATTACAATATCACACAAATTGCTGCAGCATGATAGCCGCACGATTTCAGTTGTTCCCTCTGGAGAGAAAGTCACAAATGACCTTGCTATAAAATTACCAAAACAGAAATAGATATTAAAAAGATTACTTGCAATTTTTTGATGTCTGGACGAGGACGGATTTGCTCGTAACACAATATATATTTCACAACTCTTATTGATTTTTTTTTTTTTTTAAAACATTTGCAACTGTGTGACTGCAGCTACATAGAACTGGCCTATACAATGGGAGATATACCGGCATGTATCCCAAACGTGGACCTCATTAGTAATGTGGGCGGAGTCAAAATGCTGATTTAAAAATATTAATTATTTACTTATTTAGAATAATTTCAGGCCTTTTTCTTATGTACAAAAATTCTTTCAAATTCTGCTGGTTGCTCTTGGAAACACAAATCACTTTAACTTTACCCCGTTGTCCGATGTGTGATTGAGGAGCAGGCAGCTAATGGTGTATCTGCTACTTCCCACAATGCACTGCTCTCTGGGAGCAGAACTTTAGATTTTAGTTCTAGCGTGCAGTCACATGGGCGAACGCAATTTCGGTCCGAGTTTATAGTAATTGCAAACCTGTGATTTCTGTTACGAGTTTGATGCATTTTGCGAGAATGGCGCATGAATTACTCATGAAATCACATGTTGTTTCAGTAGGAAAAAAACAAACTCTTTTTGCATCTTGTTGTTAGGCACATCAGAAATGCACGACGGTTCAAATGATGGAACTGAAGGTTCTGCACTGTTTATAAAGTTTATATAAAACTTAAAAACTGATCTCAGTCGCTTCACACAATGCAACCTGTTTTGCATAGAGATGGGCGAACGTACTCGTCCGAGCTTGATATTCGTGCGAATATTAGGGTGTTCGAGATGCTCGTTACTCGTAACGAACACCATGCGGTGTTCGGGTTACTTTCACTTTCATCTCTGAGACGTTAGCGCGCTTTTCTGGCCAATAGAAAGACAGGGAAGGCATTACAACTTCCTCCTGCGACGTTCAAGCCCTATACCACCCCCCTGCTGTGAGTGGCTGGGGAGATCAGGTGTCACCCGAGTATATAAATCGGCCCCTCCCGCGGCTCGCCTCAGATGCGTTCTGACAGAGATCAGGGACAGTGCTGTTGGTGCCGGAGCTGCTATAGGGAGAGTGTTAGGAGTTATTTTAGGCTTCAAGAACCCCAACGGTCCTTCTTAGGGCCACATCTAACCGTGTGCAGTACTGTGGAGGCTGCTTTTAGCAGTGTTGCACATTTTTTTTTTTTTGCTATATCGGCTGTGCAGACCATAGCGTCCTGCAGTAATACTCCAGGGATAGAATTGTGTAGGCAGGGCCAGAAGACATACATTATCGATTGAATATACGCAGTGGTCCTTTAGAAAAAAATATTTGAAAAAAAACTATTTGGCCTGCCTGTCACTCTGCTCAGTGTTGTGGGTCCGTGTCTGCTGCGGGTTGTAGTTCTCAAAATAAATACGCAGCCAGCTAAGTGTTACAGCAGGCTTGCGCAAAATTATTTTCTGGCGTTCCGTAAGCGAACTCAGCCTACAACCACAGGCCAATAAGCGGCACATTAAATTACAGTGTTGTGTTTCTGCATTCCTGGTAATACAGCTGGCTGAGGGGTAGGGGTAGGCCTAGAGGACGTGGGCGCGGCCGAGGACGCGGAGGCCCTAGTCCGGGTGTGGGCACAGGCCGAGCTCCTGATCCAGGTGTATCGCAGCCGACTGCTGCGGGATTAGGAGAGAGGCACGTTTCTAGCGTCCCCACATTCATAGCACATTTAATGGGTCCACGCGGTAGACCCTTATTAGAAAATGAGCAGTGTGAGCAGGTCCTGTCGTGGATGGCAGAAAGTGCTTCCAGCAACCTATCGTCCACCCAGAGTTCTGCGCCGTCCACTGCTGCAACTCAGAATCCTCTGGCTGCTGCTCCTCCTTCCTCCCAGCCTCCTCACTCCATGAAAATGAGACATTCTGAGGAGCGGGCAGACTCCCAGGAACTGTTCTCGGGCCCCTGCTCAGATTGGGCAGCAATGGTTCCTCTCCCACCAGAGGAGTTTATCGTGACTGATGCCCAACCATTGCAAAGTTCCCGGGGTCCGGGGGATGAGGCTGGGGACTTCCGGCAACTGTCTCAAGACCTTTCAGTGGGTGAGGAGGCCGATGACGATGAGACACAGTTGTCTATCAGTGAGGTAGTAGTAAGGGCAGTAAGTCCGAGGGAGGAGCGCACAGAGGATTCTGAGGAAGAGCAGCAGGAGGACGATGAGGTGACTGACCCCACCTGGTTTGCTACGCTTACTGAGGACAGGTCTTCAGAGGGAGAGGCAAGGGCAGCAGCAGGGCAGGTTGCAAGAGGCAGTGCGGTGGCCAGGGGTAGAGGCAGGGCCAGACCGAATAATCCACCAACTGTTTCCCAAAGCGCCCCCTCGCGCCATGCCACCCTGCAGAGGCCGAGGTGCTCAAAGGTCTGGCAGTTTTTCACTGAGAGTGCAGACGACCGACGAATAGTGGTGTGCAACCTTTGTTGCGCCAAGATCAGCCGGGGAGCCACCACCAACAGCCTCACCACCACCAGCATGTGCAGTCATATGATGGCCAAGCACCCCACAAGGTGGGACGAAGGCCGTTCACCGCCTCCGGTTTGCACCGCTGCCTCTCCCCCTGTGCCCCAACCTGCCACTGAGATCCAACCCCGCTCTGAGGACACAGGCACGACCGTCTCATGGCCTGCACCCACACCCTCACCTCCGCTGTCCTCGGCCCAATCCACCAATGTCTCTCAGCGCACCGTCCAGATGTCGCTAGCGCAAGTGTTTGAGCGCAAGCGCAAGTACGCCGCCACGCACCCGCACGCTCAAGCGTTAAACATGCACATTGCAAAATTTATCAGCCTGGAGATGCTGCCGTATAGGGTTGTGGAAACGGAGTCCTTCAAAACTATGATGGCGGCGGCGGCCCCACGCTACTCAGTTCCCAGTCGCCACTACTTTTCCCGATGTGCCGTCCCAGCCCTGCACGACCACGTCTCCCGCAACATTGTACGCGCCCTCACCAACGCGGTTACTGCCAAGGTCCACTTAACAACGGACACGTGGACAAGCACAGGCGGGCAGGGCCACTATATCTCCCTGACGGCACATTGGGTGAATTTAGTGGAGGCTGGGACAGAGTCAGAGCCTGGGACCGCTCACGTCCTACCCACCCCCAGAATTGCGGGCCACAGCTCGGTGGTGGTATCTGCGGCGGTGTATGCTTCCTCCACTAAACCACCCTCCTCCTCCTCTTCCGCAACCTCTGTCTCGCAATCAAGATGTGTCAGCAGCAGCACGTCGCCAGCAGTCAGTGTCGCGCGTCGTGGCAGCACAGCGGTGGCCAAGCGTCAGCAGGCCATGCTGAAACTACTCAGCTTAGGAGATAGGAGGCACACGGCCCACGAACTGCTGCAGGGTCTGACAGAGCAGACCGATCGCTGGCTTGCGCCGCTGAGCCTCCAACCGGGCATGGTCGTGTGTGACAACGGCCGTAACCTGGTGGCGGCTCTGCAGCTCGGCAGCCTCACGCACGTGCCATGCCTGGCCCACGTCTTTAATTTGGTGGTTCAGCGCTTTCTGAAAAGCTACCCTCGCTTGTCAGACCTGCTCAGAAAGGTGCGCTGGCTCTGCGCACATTTCCGCAAGTCCCACACGGACGCTGCCACCCTGCGGACCCTGCAACATCGGTTTAATCTGCCAGTGCACCGACTGCTGTGCGACGTGCCCACACGGTGGAACTCTACGCTCCACATGTTGGCCAGGCTCTATGAGCAGCGTAGAGCTATAGTGGAATACCAACTCCAACATGGGCGGCGCAGTGGGAGTCAGCCTCCTCAATTATTTTCAGAAGAGTGGGCCTGGTTGGCAGACATCTGCCAGGTCCTTGGAAACTTTGAGGAGTCTACCCAGGTGGTGAGTGGCGATGCTGCAATCATTAGCGTCACCATTCCTCTGCTATGCATCTTGAGAAGTTCCCTGCAAAGCATAAAGGCAGACGCTTTGCACTCGGAAACAGAGCCGGGGGAAGACAGTATGTCGCTGGATAGTCAGAGCACCCTCCTGTCTATATCTCAGCGCGGTGAGGAGGAGGAGGAAGACACAGCTTGGCCCACTGGTGAGGGTAGACATGCTGCTGGCCTGTCATCCTTTCAGCGTGTATGGCCTGAGGAGGAGGATCCTGAAAGTGATCTTCCTAGTGAGGACAGCCATGTGTTGCGTACAGGTACCCTGGCACACATGGCTGATTTCATGTTAGGATGCCTTTCTCGTGACCCTCGCGTTACACGCATTCTGGCCATTACGGATTACTGGGTGTACACACTGCTCGACCCACGCTATAAGGAGAACCTTTCCACTCTCATACCCGAAGAGGAAAGGGGTTCGAGAGTGTTGCTATACCA
Source organism: Eleutherodactylus coqui (assembly GCF_035609145.1). Lineage (NCBI taxonomy): Eukaryota > Metazoa > Chordata > Amphibia > Anura > Eleutherodactylidae > Eleutherodactylus > Eleutherodactylus coqui. The sequence goes on from NC_089844.1 coordinate 8,767,665, forward strand.
CAGGACCCTGGCGGACAAGCTGATGGTAAAATTCCCATACGACAGCGGTAGTGGCCGAAGGCGCAGTTCCGAGGGCCAGGTAGCAGGGGAGGCGCGGAGATCAGGCAGGATGTACAGCCCAGGCAGGCCAACACTCTTTAAGGCCCTTGACAGCTTTATGGCTCCCCAGCAAGACTGTGTCACCGCTCCCCAGTCAAGGCTGAGTCGGCGGGAGCACTGTAAAAGGATGGTGAGGGAGTACGTAGCCGATCGCACGACCGTCCTCCGTGACGCCTCTGCCCCCTACAACTACTGGGTGTCGAAGCTGGACACGTGGCCTGAACTCGCGCTGTATGCCCTGGAGGTGCTTGCTTGTCCTGTGGCTAGCGTCTTGTCGGAGAGGGTGTTTAGTGCGGCTGGGGGAATCATCACGGATAAGCGTACCCGCCTGTCAACCGACAGTGCCGACAGGCTAACACTCATCAAGATGAACAAAGCCTGGATTTCCCCAGACTTCTCTTCTCCACCAGCGGACAGCAGCGATACCTAAGCAATACGTAGGCTGCACCCGCGGATGGAAGCATCGTTTTGTATCACCATCAAAAACGGGGACCTTTTCGCTTCTTCTATCTGTGTATAATATTCCTCCTCCTCCGCCTGCTCCTCCTCCTGAAACCTCACGTAATCACGCTGAACGGGCAATTTTTCTTAGGCCCACAAGGCTCAGTCATATAATTTTTCTAAACAATTTTTATATGTTTCAATGCTCATTAAAGCGTTGAAACTTTCACCTCCACCAATTTTTATTTTAACTGGGCTGCCTCCAGGCCTAGTTACCAATTAAGCCACATTAACCAAAGCGATTAATGGGTTTCACCTGCCCTCTTGGTTGGCCATGGCCAATTTTTCTGAGGTACATTAGTACTGTTGATACAGCAATTTTTGTTGGCCCTCGCCTACAGTGTAATCAAATGAATTTTTAGCCCACCTGCATTACAGCTGACATTACATCAGCTGTGTTGGGCAATGCAATGGGATATATTTATGTACCGCCGGTGGTTTCCAGGGAGCCACCCATGCTGTGGGTCCACAGGGAGTTGTAAATGCATCTGTTTCCACTTCTAAAGAACCCCAGTCTGACTGGGGCATGCAGTGTGGGCCGAAGCCCACCTGCATTAAGCACGACATTACTACCTCAGCTGTGATGGGCACTGCAATGGGATACATTTATGTACAGCGGGTGGGTTCCAGGGAGCCACCCATGCTGTGGGTGCACACGGAATTCCCATTGCGGAGTTGTACCTGCCTGTGACTATTTATAAAAAACCGCGGTCTGACTGGGGCGTGCAGACACCTTGACAGAATGAATAGTGTGTGGCACATAGGTTCCCCATTGCTATGCCCACGTGTGCAGCTCCAGAGGGAGGTGGCACAGGATTGAATTTTTTCATTGCTTCTGTACAGCATTGTGGGCTATCGTCCCGCCCCTTTTAAAGAGGGTCGTTGCCTAGCCGTGCCAACCCTCTGCAGTGTGTGCCTGCTTTTCCTGTGGCAGACGCCCTTATAAATGGACATGAGGGTGGCGTGGCATGAGGGCAGCTGAAGGCTGGGCAGGGACAGTTTGGTGTGCGCTGTGGACACTGGGTCGTGGGGGGGGGGGGGATTGGCAGCATGTAACCCAGGAGAAGTGGCAGCGGAGTGTCATGCAGGCAGTGATTGTGCTTTGTTGGAGGTAGTGTGGTGCTTAGCTAAGGTATGCCATGCTAATGAGGGCTTTTCAGAAGTAAAAGTTGTTGGGAGAGGGGGGGGGGCACTCTTGCCGCTATTGTGGCTTAATAGTGGGACCTGGGAACTTGAGATGCAGCCCAACATGTAGCCCATCGCCTGCCCTATCCGTTTCTGTGTCGTTCCCATCACTTTCTTGAATTGCCCCAATTTTCACACATGAAAACCCTAGCGAGCATCGGCGATATACAAAAATGCTCGGGTCGCCCATTGACTTCAATGGGGTTCGTTACTCGAAACGAACCCTCGAGCATCGCGAAAATTTCGTCCCGAGTAACGAGCACCCGAGCATTTTGGTGCTCGCTCATCTCTAGTTTTGCACCTATAGCCTTCAATGTGAAAATTGTAACATAAAACGACAATTTTTTTTTCGTTACAACTGTTGGTACGATTAAAAAAATCCCTGGTGTGAATAAAAACATTCAGAATAATATGCTTTATTTCCATCCGATTTTGGTTCAAAAATGAGACAGAAAAATTGTGAACAAGAGGAAATATGATGAAAAATGTGCTAAACTAAAAAAGTAAATCCGCTGCAGCTCCAGTGCCGACACTCTGCTGGTCCCAGATGTCTTGGTTTTCTTTGTTGCAGTGTGATGTGTCGTACAACCATGTGACCGCTACGGCCAATCAGCAGTCTCAACTGTTATGCTTCAATGAGCCTCGTGTGGTGCAGAGTGTAAGCTCTCACCTACGAAGTGAAGGTTACAAGTTCAATCCCTGAATGATTCAGGTAGCCGGCTCAAGGTTGACTCGGCCTTCCATCCTTCTGAGGTTGGTAAAATGAGAACCAGCTTGGTGGGGGGTAATAAGTAATAATTACCTGAAAGCGCTGCGGAATAAGTTGGCGCTATACAAATACCAAGATTTATTTATTTCATTTCAATATACGGCTCAAGGTAAGTATGGCCAGTAATTGGCTGCAGTTGTCACATGGTGTCATCAATGCTTTAAAGTAAACAAAGACTTGCAGAGAGCACCACAGTGTAACTACGTGAGCGCTGCGGGGTCTAACAGGGGTGTCATGGTTATTTTTCTATTTTAGCAGATTTTCACTTGTAAACTCCAAAAAACTCTTTGACGGAATGCTGTGAAAAGGTTGCACAAAAGTGAAGTTCACCGTTAGTTGAGTGTTTGTTTATGCAGAATATCTTCTGATTAGAATTACATTGCGGTAGCTGGGATTTGGATATGAAAGAGTTAATGCAAGTGGTTGTTGCAGGTCTTTTTAAGGGCAGGAGATGAGACAGCAATTGTAGGGTTAAAGAGTTACTGCGCCTGTGTAATATTGTGGTGAAATGTAACCAATCAGATTACTTTTAGATAGCGAAGGAATGTCTTTGTGTGGATTGAAGAAGAGACTAAGTTTCCTTTTGCCTTTGGTTCAGTCTTGAGAAATGATTCCACTGGACACACATATATATATATATATATATATATATATATATATATATATATATATATATACTGATACAATGAAGTGTCTATGCTTCCTGAAGGAACAGCCTCGGGATCATTGGACTCTACAACAAAATGTAATTTTTTTCAAAGTTCGAGGCCTTGTCACAATATTGTTGCAGTGATTTCCCCACATTTTTTGCCAAACGTTGTAGTAAAACCTCGCTGGAGCGACTTTCTACATCCTGAGCATATTTAAAAACTGCCAACATAGATGTCTCAAGATCTTCTTGTAAAAGTGATGTACGATCCAACATTTCCCAAGACACCCGGGGTGTAGGGAGTGAACACAGATTTATTTGTGCCAACACAATTTAGTCAGAGGGAACCGTGTGTTCACAAATCTCTGACTGCCTTATTACATCACATACAACAGTTTATATATCGAGTAGGCAGGCTTATTAAAAGCTAGCACTTATTAGTTCTTCTCTACATAAAGACCTGGAAATATGTTTCTACTTTCACTTTGGCAAGTTTAAGAAAGGGAGGGGTAGAGAGTGTGAGTGAAGGGAGAGGGGTTAGTGGGTGAATTCCAGTGCTAGGTTCCTGGTTTCTGATTACACAATGTATCTTAGATCCAGCTAATATCACACAGGAGAAGATTAGATACATAACAAAGCAGACTGTATGTACAGACAACTACGTTTGAGAGGAAGGGAAGCTAATAAGGCTCAAACTAGTAAACAGTAGAATAAACAGAACAATATATAATATGCTTCAGTCGTTGGGCTCATAACAGAGAAACAATAGTTTATAAGTCCTCGTACCACATTTTCCTCCCTTTGATAGCCATCACTTGCTTATAGCCTATCATCCTAATTTAGTGGTTTATACCCCCACAGACTTGAGTATAACCTGTGTATCCCATGCTCCATCACTGTCTATCCATGTTTCAGAGGGATGATATACTGATTTATAGCATATGATCTGTAAACCCTGTTCACACATGTAGTAAGTGGTCTTATTGTATGTGGAGCCCCCTACTTGTCTCCCCTTACACATGTAGTAAGTATGGTACACTAATGTTCTTGTGATGCATGTATCCATTCTAGTCCCATCTCCTGTATGTAGGGTAATCCCATCACCCCCAACACACTCTTTAGTAGGTTCTTCATTCTTCTTGTTGTCTTGCAGATGTAGCTCTCCCCTCTCCTAGGTGTTTGAGGGAAAAACAATGTCTCTGTGCGAAAACCACTATCTGTGTGAAGAAAACAATTTCTCTGTGTAGTAAAACACTGTCAGCAGGTGCCTACCAACTTTCTGGGCTTCCCGTGGGGAGCAAGGTCTCAGACTGGTCCAGAACACTTCTGGAGGTTTTTAAGGTGAGCTTCAGGGGATCCGTCTGGTATGTCGGGCAGGTGCAGTCAGTCTAGGCCACTTTGACTCTGGTCTGGTGGATTTAAGGTCCCATCTCAGCAACATTTACAGCAGTTAGGGTAGATGGGATAACGGTGTATGGACCCTTCCACCTTGGCTTGAGAGGCCTCTGCTGCCAATTTTTCACCCAGACTTTTCACCCTGGAAAAAAAAGAAGTACACAGCAGTATCGAGACATATAGGTAAGTACACAGAAGTATCCAGACATATAGGTAAGTACACAGAAGTATCCAGACATATAGGTAATTTTTGCACAGCAATATACAAACAAGTAGATTATCTTTCTCCTGCTCTTTTGGCGATGATTGCCATGGTTCTACCCAGGGCAAGCATCTGGTGGTGATTTATCATCTCTCCCATTTTGTTGTCTGCTCTAATCCCCAACACTACTTGTCTAGGCCTACATACTGTCATCTTAAGAGGGGAATAACCAGTTCTTTTGGTGGGGGCAGATCTGATTCTGAGCAGAGCAATGGTAGGACTTGTGGCCATTTTAGGCGAGTCTCCTGCCAGAGCTTCCCTAAAGCTAGTTTTAAAGTCCGGCTCATGCGTTTGACCTTTCCTGAGCTCTGGGGCCTGTAGGATGTAGTTTCCATCTGATTTTGAAACAGCTGGCTAGCTCTTGTATGATCTCTGCAGCAAAGGCTGGTCCATTGTCTGACCCGCTCCGCACTGGTAGGCCGTGTCTTGGAATTATGTCTCTCAGTAGTGCTCTGGCCATTTCAGTTGATTTCTCAGTCCTAGTGGAGTAGGCTTCCGCGCACTCCGTGTATGTGCAGACAAAGACCAGGAGATACTTCCATCCGTCAGCTGCAGGCATTTGAGAAAAGTCCACTTGTACATCTTGGAAGGGAGCTGCTCCATAAGATTGTATCCCAAGAATCTTCAGAGGACTGTGTCTCAGATTATTTTTAGCGCAAATGACACATTTCTGGTGCTCGCCTAGTAAATCTCAGTATGTACAGCACATCTTGGATTAGATTTTCCATAGTGGTGGACACATAGTGTGTCCTCAGGCATGTGGGGCTCTGATAAGTGCAATACGTTCTGACTTTTTACCAATGTAGGGAATGCTATTACTACTGGGGCCACCAATATAGAGGGTCACTGTTACTACTGGGGCCACCAATATAGGGGGTCACTATTACTACTGGGGCTACCAATATAGGGAGTCACTATTACTACTGGGGCCACCAATATAGAGGGTCACTATTACAAAATGGGATGGATTTGCTGCAAAATTTACAGTAGCTGTAGCAGCAAAGTGGATGAAATTCTGTTGTCTCCTGTGTTATCCCGCACTGATGTACGTTCCTCCACTCCTTTGTTGTCCCGTACCGGTGTTCGGTCCTCCGCTGCTGTGTTGACCCATGCTGGTGTTCAGTCCTCCACTCCTCTGTTGTCCCACGCTGGTGTTCGATCTACCGCTCCTGTGTTATCCCGTGCCAGTGTTCGGTCCTCTGCTGCTGTGTTGTCCTATGCTGATGTTCGTTCCTCCGCTCCTGCATTGTCTCATGCTGATGTTTGTTCCTCCACTCCTGTATTGTCCCGTGTCAGTGTTCGGTCCTCCACTCCTGTGTTGTCTCATGCCGGTGTTTGGTCCTCTGCTGCTCTGTTGTAATATGCTGGTGTTTGTTCTTCCACTCCTGTATTCTCCCGCGCTGGTGTTCGGACCTCCGCTCCTGTGTTGTCCCACTCCAGTGTTCAGTCCTCCGCTCCTGTGTTGTCCCACATTGGTGTTCGGTCCTCCACTCTTGTGTTGTCCCATGCCGGTGTTCAGTTCTCTGCTGCTGTGTTGACCCGTGCTGGTGTTCGGTCCTCCACTCTTGTGTTGTCCCATGCCGGTGTTCAGTTCTCTGCTGCTGTGTTGACCCGTGCTGGTGTTCGGTCCTCCACTCCTGTGTTGTCCCAAGCTGGTGTTTGGTCCACCGCTCCTGTGTTGTCCCGTGCCAGTGTTAGGTCCACAGCACCTGTGTTATCCCATGCTGATGTTCGGTCATCTGCTCCTGTGTTGTCCCGTGCCGGTGTTTGGTCCTTGGCTGCTGTGTTGTCCCATCCTGGTGTTGTCCCATGTTCCTGTATTTGTTTACAGGCTACAGTCCCACCTGGTTTACGGGTCGTCACAGGAACTGCAGCCAATAACAGAGCTAAGCGATCAATCACTGCGCTCTGTTGTTGGCTGCAGTGCGCGGTGCAGTTGAATGGGGCTATTTATTAGAGGGACTACAATGTATTGGATTTGGACAAACCTTCATTAAATGGATATCCATCATTCACAGAATGCCTTGTGCTAGACGTGGGCTGACAGCCTGCTCTACTCTTCATTGTATTTGGGGAGGGATACAAGAAGGGTGTCCTTTGTCGCCCCTTCTGTTTGCTGTGGCCATTGAGCCCTTGGCTCTACTTATCAGACAAGATATGGACTATTGGGGCATTAACAATTGAACCCCGGAGGGACCACAGTGACTTGTATGCCGATGGCACGCTGTGATCTCTCTAACCGGCGCCGCACTTTTCTGGACACCATTTCAATAATTGACAAATTTGGATTCTTCTGTGTTTTACTCATAAATCGGCAGGAATGAGTTAAAGTAGTGGAAAGACGTGGACTTAATGTAGTGTCACAACTTAGATATCTGTCTCCAGAGTTTATCAATATTCCTATAGACTTTATATGGCTCCTTTAACCCCTTAGTGACGAAGCCTGTTTGCGCCTTCGGAGCCAAATTTTGAAAATCTGACCTGTGTCACTTAACATAGCATAACTCCGTAAAGGCTTTACATATCCAAGTGATTATGACATTGTTTTTTCGCCACATGTTGTACTTCATATAGGTGGAAAAAATAGTCTGATAGAATTTATGAATATTTATTAAAACTACCAATATTGGGAAAATTTTGAAAAAATTGTCATTTTTTCACATTTTCAACTGTAATTACACAAAGATACTGTAGAAATTTTTGCTAAGATTTATATTTCCATCTGTTTACTTTATTCTGGACGCACATTTGAAAAACTTTCGTGTTTTTTTAACCATTTAGGAGACGTACAAATTTAACATTACTTTTCAGCATTTTGAGGAGCACTTTGTTTTCCTGCACCAAGCCAAGATTGCAAAAGCTCTTAGGTGTCAGAACGATAGATACCCCCACAAATGACCCCATTTTAAAAAATACACCCCTTAAAGGAGATGTCTCGAGGCAGCAGTGAAATATTTTTTTTGCCCAGTCCCCCTTCTTCAGTATACAATACTAAGTACCAATGTAAATGGCTTTTAAAGCCGGTTCCTACTTACAGTTCTGGCGTTTCATGAACTTATAAAAAGTTTCCCAAAGATGGCCGCCGCTTCTTCTCCCTGCGCTTGCTTCAGCCCGACGTGCTCGCTCCCGAGACGCCGGTCATGCTTCGTTTTAGCAGGGAGCTGTCCAGTGCTGATCCTTTCCCCCTGCACAAGTAACCCAGGCTTCGTAATAGGAGGGAGCTGTCCAGTGCTGAATTCTCAGCAGAAGGTACTGTAATGCCTCCCTGCAATTCACTTTCCACTGTTTTAGATGAAATAGTTTTTTCACCTAAATATATATGTGTGTGTATATATGCGTGTACACATTTTATATATATATCTATCTATATATATATATATATAGATAGATATATATACAGTATACGTGTGTATGAGTATACGCATACGCGTATTCGTGAGTGTATATATACACACACATTATATATATATATGTGTGTGTGTGTATGTATGCGTGTGTGTGTATGTGTATGTATGCGTGTGTGTGTGTATGTGTATGTATGCGTGTGTGTGTGTGTGTATGTATGCGTGTGTATGCGTATGTATGCGTGTGTGTGTATGTGTATGTATGCGTGTGTGTGTGTGTGTATGTATGCGTGTGTATGCGTATGTATGCGTGTGTGTGTATGTGTATGTATGCGTGTGTGTGTGTATGTGTATGTATGCGTGTGTGTGTGTATGTATGCGTGTGTATGCGTATGTATGCGTGTGTGTGTGTATGTATGCGTGTGTGTGTATGCGTGTGTGTGTATGCGTGTGTGTATGCGTGTGTGTGTATGCGTGTGTGTGTGTATGCGTGCGTATGTGTGCGTGTGTGTGTGCGTGTGTGTGCGTGCGTGTGTGCGTGTGTGCGTGCGTGTGTGCGTGTGTGTGCGTGTGTGTGTGCGTGTGTGTGTGCGTGTGCGTGTGTGCGTGTGTGTGTGTGTGTGTGTGTGTATGCGTGCGTGTGTGTGTGTATGCGTGCGTGCGTGTGTGTGTGTGTATGCGTGCGTGCGTGTGTGTGTATGCGTGCGTGCGTGTGTGTGTATGTGTGCGTGCGTGTGTGTGTATGCGTGCGTGCGTGCGTGCGCGCGTGTATGCGTGTGTGTGTATGCGTGTGTGTGTAGGCCCCGGCGGCAGGCTCCGGGGGCAGCACGGCGGCAGGCTCCGGGGGGCAGCACGGCGGCAGGCTCCGGGGGGGCAGCACGGCGGCAGGCTCCGGGGGGGCAGCACGGCGGCAGGCTCCGGGGGGGCAGCACGGCGGCAGGCTCCGGGGGGGCAGCACGGCGGCAGGCTCCGGGGGGCAGCACGGCGGCAGGCTCCGGGGGGGCAGCACGGCGGCAGGCTCCGGGGGGGCAGCACGGCGGCAGGCTCCGGGGGGGCAGCACGGCGGCAGGCTCCGGGGGGGCAGGCTCCGGGGGGCAGCACGGCGGCAGGCTCCGGGGGGCAGCACGGCGGCAGGCTCCGGGGAGCAGCACGGCGGCAGGCTCCGGGGGGGCAGCACGGCGGCAGGCTCCGGGGGGGGGGCAGCACGGCGGCAGGCTCCGGGGGGGCAGCACGGCGGCAGGCTCCGGGGGGCAGCACGGCGGCAGGCTCCGGGGGGGCAGCACGACGGCAGGCTCCGGGGGGGCAGCACGGCGCAGGCTCCGGGGGGGCAGCACGGCGGCAGGCTCCGGGGGGCAGCACGGCGGCAGGCTCAGGGGGGCAGCACGGCGGCAGGCTCGGGCAGCACGGCGGCAGGCTCGGGGGCACGGCGGCAGGCTCGGGCAGCACGGCGGCAGGCTCGGGGGCACGGCGGCAGGCTCGGGGGCACGGCGGCAGGCTCGGGCAGCACGGCGGCAGGCTCGGGGGCATGGCGGCAGGCTCGGGCAGCACGGCGGCAGGCTCAGGGGCATGGCGGCAGGCTCGGGGGCAAGGCGGCAGGCTCGGGCAGCATGGCGGCAGGCTCGGGGGCAGGGCGGCAGGCTCGGGGGCAGGGCGGCAGGCTCGGGCAGCACGGCGGCAGGCTCGGGCAGCACGGCGGCAGGCTCGGGCAGCACGGCGGCAGGCTCGGGCAGCACGGCGGCAGGCTCGGGGGCATGGCGGCAGGCTCGGGGGCACGGCGGCAGGCTCGGGCAGCACGGCGGCAGGCTCGGGCAGCATGGCGGCAGGCTCGGGCAGCACGGCGGCAGGCTCGGGGGCATGGCGGCAGGCTCGGGGGCAGGGCGGTAGGCTCGGGCAGCACGGCGGCAGGCTCGGGGGCAGGGCGGTAGGCTACGGGGCAGGGCGGTAGGCTACGGGGCAGGGCGGTAGGCTAACACATCACCCCCGACCCCTCACTTACATGGGCAGCTTCTAGGCAGAGCTTCTAGGCAGGGCTTCTCGGCTGGGCGGCTGGGCGGCTGCGCTTCTCGGCTCCGCTCGGCTGGGCTTCTCGGCTGGGCGGCTCTGCACCTTCCTCTAACAGAGGATGGTAGCAGAATGGCCGCTCCAGCGCGCTCCCGAGAGGTTACAGCTCTTCTGCGCATGCGCAGAAGAGCTGTAGCGGCTAACACACTGAAGCGGCTCGTGCTGAGCAGAAGACCGGACTGCGCAAGCGCGTCTAAAAAAGCAAGCCGCCGGCGAATTTAGACGGAACCATGGAGACGAGGACGCTAGCAACGGAGCAGGTAAGTGAATAACTTCTGTATGGCTCATATTTAATGCACGATGTACATTACAAAGTGCATTAATATGGCCATACGGAAGTGTATAACCCCACTTGGTTTCGCGAGACCACCCCTTTAATGTATCCACTGGGGGTCCGGAGGATTTTGACCCCACATTTTTTTTTCAGGAGGTAATGCAATTTAGAAGAGAAAAAAAAATTCACATTTTTGCAAATATGTCATATTAAAGACATATTTTTTTCTATAGTGCACATGAAAATGAGGATATACACCCCAAAATGGATCCCCCTGTTTGTCTTGTGTTCAGAGACATACCCATTGTGGCCCTAATCTTATGTCTGGAAGCACAACGGGGCACAAAATGAAAGGAGTAGTCTGTGGCTTTCAGAGCGGAAATTTTCCTAGAAGGCTTTTTGGGCCCCATAGCACACTGGTAGAGCTCTTGAGCGGCCAAAACCATAGAGAACCCCCACAAATGACCCCATTTTGAAAACTAGACCCCATAATGAATTCATCTAGTGGTGTACTGTGTATTTTAACAACACAGTTTTGGAATGAATTCAGGCAAAGCAGATGGAAAAAATTATGAGTTTTGTTTTTTTGGCAATTCTGTCATTTTAAAAACAGCTTTTTTTGTACAGCACACATATGAATGAAGACTTTCACCCCAAAATGGATACCCCTGTTTGTGCCATATTTAGAAACCTACCCATAGTGGCCCTAATCTACTTAGAGGACACATGGCTAGGCCTATAATGGTAGAAACACCCATTGGATTTCAGGGTACAACTGAATTAATTCCAGGCCCCATTGCCCACTTGTAGAGCTATTGAGTGGCCAAAACGATAAAGAACCCCCTCAAATGACCCCACTTTGAAAAGTAGACCCCTTAACGAGTCCGTCTAGGGGTGTACTGCGTATTTTGACCCCACAGTATTTGAATGAATCTAAGCAAAGCAGAAGGAAAAAATTACGATCTTCGTTTTTTTTTTAGCAATTCTGACAATTTAAACCCAGTCTTTTTGTACAGTGTACATAGAAATGAAAACTTTCACCCTAAAATGGATCCCCCCATTTGTCCCGTGTTCAGAAACATACCCATTGTGGCCCTAATCTACTTACAGGAAACATGGCTAGGCCCATAATGGAGGGAATGCCCGCTGGATTTCAGGGTACAACTGAATAAATTCCAGGCCTCATTGCTCACTTGTGCGGAAAAAAAAATTGACTCCCTAAAAATCCTCCCCCCCAGCCCCACACACTCCGCACCCTTTTTGGCCTTCCCCAAATCTTAGATAAAAGTAATGATGTGAACTGTTTGTATTTTTTTTTTTTTTTCGAAGACACTGGTAATTAAGGGGGCCTGGTTGGGATGGGTACATCAGACAATAAAACCGGGTATTCCCCCTCCTCTCATGCTTTCTGTGGGGTACTTCTGACCTCTGTGCCAAGGATGGGGTGTAAGGCTGGGTTCACACTGGGCGGATGTGCTGCTGAAATTCCGTCCGGAATTTCGCTGCGCCAAATCCGCCTGCGGCCGCTAACCCTGAGCTTAGCCAGCCATGTGGATGAGATTTCTCAGAAATCTCTCTCATCCATACGGGACAGCAAACCCGTCCCGCTTCTTCCGCTGTGGCCGCGCTCTCCTCTATGGAAGTGCCGGCAGCAGCGGAAAAGCGAGTGGCCAGGCCGCTTCAAAACGCGCAGCTAAGTGCCGCGGGTTTTGAAGCAGCGGATTCCTGGCAGAAATCTTGTGGTTCTTTGCTTGGGCCAAACCGCGAGATTTCCGCCTGGAATCTGCCCAGTGTGAACCCACCCTAAAAAGTGGCGCTGAGTCTCCGTAAGCTCACGGAGGTACGTCGGTCTCACACAGAAGGCGCTCAACAAGCTGCTTCTGGAACTGCAAGAAAGTGAGCGTTCCCGGGGATTCTTGTAAATTAGGGACTACAAGTAGCGATCTAAATAATGCTGGGCTCACACGGCCGTAAGTGGAATCTGCTTGTGGAGGTGTGAGCCCGGCCGTGGCGCTGTATACGGACACGTAATGTACTGCGCATAACTGACTACTCACACAGGCGGTCATGCGCAGTACATTTTTTTTTGTTTGTATTTCCCGCACCGTCGCTTAGCGATGACACGGGTACCAGCAGGCGGTACACGATGTAGATGCGTATGGGCTGCGGGTATATCTGTAACCATGGAGCACAATGGGCTCTATGTCACGGATATCTGCGGTAAAATTGAACCCGCTGCGTTCTCTTTTCTGCGAGTGGATTACGTCCTCCGACCCGCTAATGTGAGCGGAATTGTGTAATCCAATGCAATTGATCTGCGTATTACCGCAGATCAGACGCATGTGGAATCCGTAATTCCTATCCGGTCATGTGAGACCGGCCTAAGGTAGATCGCTTCATTTTTATCACATGACTGGGGACCGCTCAACAAGGTCACTGCTCCGGGCTTTCGGCGACTGTTGGTCGCTGGGAGCAAGGAGATTTTTAATTTCCTGGGCTCCCCGCCTCCTGCGCATGTGTCCGGTGTTTTGCCGGCGGTTGCATGTGCAGAATCCGGGAAAGTTCACGGAGGAAGATCGCGTCAGGGTGCAAATACGGAGGCCTCCGGTAAAAAGTTTCGATCGCATCGGTGAGGGGAGATGAAACCAACTTTTTTTTACTTTTACGTGATCGCCATTATCCATTGGATAACGGCAAACACGTGATCAGGAACCGCTCACCGCGGCCCCCCGTGAAATCTCCAGGCCGTCGGCTATGTTTCGTAGCCAAGAACAGGGAGATTTTAAATGACCCTGGCAATCCACGGCTTTTGCGCATGCGTCTGCTGCTATGGCGACGGGCGCGTGCGCAGAAGCTGCGGTAAGGTCCGCGGATAAATCCGGGAGCCTTAGGTAGGTAATTTCATCCTCCCTCACGGATATGATCTGTGAGGGGAGATGAAACGTAAGCTTTTTAAACTTTTTTTTAACTTTTTAAAAAACTTTTTTACACTTTTTTTTTACTTTAAATGATCACTGTTATCCATTGGATAGCAGTGATCATCTCATCTCTGCAGTGACATCCCTCTGCTCCTGGCTACACATGGCAGCCAGGCGCAGAGGGATTTTAAATTTCCCGGGGCCTGAGCCCCTCTGTGCACGCGCCCGAGGTTTGACAACTGGCGAGCATGCGCAGAAGGGGACTTCAAGTCCCGGAAGACCGGGACATCGCGGAGGAGCTTGGGTGAGTATTTTCACCTACCCTCATGGATCCGATCCATGAGGGAAGGTGAAGTTAACTTTATTTTAACTTTTTTGTGATCGCCGCTATCCATTGGATAGCGGCGATCACGGGCCCTGGGACATCTCCTGGTTCCCGGCTACCTTTAGGAGCCGGGAGCCAGGAGATTTTAAACTTACCGGGGCTCCCGGCCTTCTGCGCGTGACGTCATTCGTCAGCCGCGCATGTGCAGAACAGTGGCGCAGGGTCCCGGAGAACCCCTTCACCGCGGCACACATCGGGGAAGGCGGGTAAGTACTTTCAGCTGCTCTGATGGATCTGATCCATCTGGGCAGCTGAATCTTTAACTTTTTAAACTTTTTTTAAACTTTATTGCGGTCGGCGCTATCCATTGGATAGCGCCGATTGCAATGCTGGGGGGACTGCCCGCAGCCCAGGATGACAGCTCCATGCTGTCGGCTACCTGCAGGCACCGACAGCATGGAGCTTTCACGTTCTCAGCTAAGAGGGCTTTAATCTAAAGAGGATGTATGTTTTTACGTCCTCTAGGATTAAAGCCCACTTAGAGAGGACGTGAAAAGGCAATGGGGCCGTCACTAAGGGGTTAATCCCCTTTTTTAAAGATAAAATTAAAATCTGGCGCTCCTCCCTTTATCCGCAGCTGCGAGAATAAACCGTATTCAAATGACCGTCCTCCTGAAGCTTCTCCATCATTTAGAGCATATTGGTGTTATAGCAGCGATTCTTCATCCCCGTAAATTCCACATTGCCATCTCTTATTTGGGAAAATTCCAGAACAAAATTAGAAATAGAAACATTGCAGCGTCTTAAAGGGACGTCAGGACAGCTCCGCCCAGTTGTACATTATATCACATATTAGGTCAAATGCGATATTTAAGACATTGGGTATTGGAAGTGTATTGGAAGTACATCATCCTGGTCCCCTCCATAAATGTCATACATGTTTGTCTCCTGTAGATGCACTGTGCAAACCTCTCTTGCCATTTCCAGTGTGTGTGTTACACAGCTGCAGTGCTTGAGGTTGATGTGAGTGGAGTGAGCACTCAAGAGTGAGAGAACATTTGTAAGCAACTATGTCTTCTCAAGACCAGTGCAGAGGTACTATCTAAATTGTTTGTTTCCTAAACGGCCGTCCAGAGCCAGGAGCACCACGTAGAGGTACACCCTTTCATTGTCGCATTCACGCGTCTTCAAGGCAGGGTGGAGGTACTGCAAGAAAATAGTCTTTGGTCACACACATGCATCTTTGAGCCTATGAGAGCCGTGTGGAGGTACTCCGTTGTGAAGTCATTTGCCTGCACTGTAACGTCTTTAACTGAACTGCCTTGTATAAACTGTTCAAGTTCTTCAAGTAAAGTTTATTGCTGGCCTCTAACCATTCTTAGGGACCCATGGTAATAAGAACTGTCTATGGCTGCATTTATTCTTCCCCGAAGATCATACCAGTGTGTAGGAATGGTGGCGTCACCGGTGACAACTACAATCCTTGCTATCCTGTGTATTGGGCACCTCCCTATCCTAGGGGTGTCCTGTGGACTGCAGTGATACTCTGGCCTTAGCTGCGTGTTATCCCTCTGGGAAAGAGCCTGGTAAGTGCCGCTGTGACACTTTACCCTCTCAGCTCCTCACGTGTCAGGTGTCTGGGGTCTCCCTATGGGATGCTGCAGGACCCCAATTTCTGGCATCACAAACAGGATCAAAACCTCTGAGCCACTCAAGTTTAATGGACTGTATATGTTGGTGTTATATAATTTTGTTTTGTCGGCTACCCAAGATTGCGCCAAATTCACAGTGCTCTTCTCCAATTTGCTCACTCCCATCAAGAAGTTCCCGTCAAAGTCCTTGGCGTCAAGAGGACTACGCCCTGGCCAGGCGCAAAGTAGGGGGGAGGACCACACCTATACTAAATGTACTTGCAGAAGCCCAAAAGAGGAGGAGTCACCTGCCGCTACAGACTCCTGGGCTCAGAACACTTTTTGCTTGGCTGAAGTTAAAATGGACTCAAACGCACAAACGGCAGAGACTACGCCCTGGCCAGGGTGGCTATGGTAGAACTAACTCCGAGAAGGCAGCCCCTGTAATGGGAGGAGGATCCACAGCTAATCTGGTTGCATAACAATCCAATGCCAATGGATGTACAGTCAGAGACGGACACTCGGAGCCCTCACAGCCTCTGTACATTTTCCGGTGTTACTGCACAGCAAGACAGCCACTGTGGATATTAATCTACCGGCGCAACGGGGTTGTCAGAGACTTTATCTCAGAGTTACTACGACCCTTCGTCATGGAATATGGAGATTCCAATTTCTCTTTCCATTCCATGGGAGAGCGTTAGACCCCATCTGGACTACCCCTGTGGACACCGCTGAGGAGACCTGCTGCTTCCGCTTCAACTGTCATGAACATTGCATCAACTTCTCCTTCCACCAGCTCCATGAGACTGGAAGATGATGAGGAGCTTTTGATGAGTGACGGCACTTCAGCAGCTATGGCTGGTGTGGACAATAGGGAAAATCAGTGGATGGAAATTGGGAGAATGTTGTTACCGTAAACCAATTTCAATTTCCCTTAATGAAAATTAAATTCTAAAAAGGACTATAATTAATTCAAATGTACTCATTCATGCTAATTTTAGAAATGCTAGTTTAGCCACTGCCAACATATGCATGAAACCGCATGTATGGTGTGAATGATACGTGTGTATGACTGGAGGTTTCTTGTGTCCCCCTAAGTCCCGTCTTAGTGTTAGCAGCCTGTTCCAGCCTGTCTCAGGGGGCGGGGCCTTCTGTTCCCCTTCTTCACAATCATGGACAGCAGTATTGACATAAGCTACTGACTGCTCTGCTGATATTTTTGCTCTTTTTCCTGCCAGCCACCCTTTCATATTTTTGTGTTTAGTAACAGTGTGTTTCCTTCTCTGAAAAGACAGTGATGTTCATTCCACTGATCTTATCTTTCTAGTCTTTGGAGCAAAGTGTTATGTAGGAAGCTCCATAGCAATACTAGTGCTTTTGAATTCTGTTCAGCCTAGTAGTTTCTTACAAATGTACTTGCAAGTCAAGGCCACATACAGAAATGAAACTTCTTTTTTAGTCACAGTACATTGGGAGTGGGTACATCCTAATACAAAGGTGACCGGGGGTAGGTGTTTTGTTTACAGATTTCGCCTTGCACACTCCGTGACTGTGCAGAAATTCTTAAAGGGGATGGAAGTAATACACTTAAGATGGCCTGACTCCAGATATATACGCTCTGTTTGGAGGCGCTGAGGGCGGCCTGTTCTTAAGAAGGGGGGAATTTGTAGTGGCCCAGCACATCATCCTGGTCCCCTCCATAAATGTCATACATATTCATCTTATGCTGATACACTGTGAAAACCTGTCTTGTCATATCCAGTGTGTCTGTTGCACAGCTGTGGTGCTTGAGAGGTTAACTTTAATAAAATCCAAGCCTGCATGTAAATGTATCAAGTCTGTCATGTCATGTGACGTGAGAGAAGATATAAATAGGAGTGCTTGAGAGTGGGAAAGGGTCTTCATCTTCAACCTGTGTTCCATCTTTCTGAGTTCCACCAAAAACAGAGCCACATGAAAGCACCTTCAGCTTCCTTGTGGTGAGGATGGAAAAGGAGGAAAGATTTCCCATGTTGCTTCTGTTCTGGACTTGAGTATAGTAAGCCCTCAAGAGTGAGAGAGCATTTGTAAGCAACTACTTCTTCTCAAGGCCAGTGCAGAGGTACTATCTTAATTGTTTCCTAAACGGCTGTCCAGAGCCAGGAGCACCACGTAGAGGTACACCCATTAATTGTCACACCCATGCGTTTTCAAGGCGAGGTATAGGTACTGCAAGAAAACAGTCTTTGGTCACACACGTGCATCTTTGAGCCTATGAGAGCCGTGTGGAGCTACTTCGTTGTGTAGTCATTTGCCTGCACTGTAACGTCTTTCACTGAACTGCCTTGTATAAACTGTTCAAGTTCTTCAAACAAAGTTTATTTCCGGGCTCTAACCATTCCTAGGAACCCATGATACTAAGAACTGTCTCCCTATGGGATGTTGCAGAAGGACCCTTACGGGACGCTGACCGCCACCTGATGTGCTTCTCTGTTGGGGAGAATCACAGGATATATTCCCAATACTTTTTACCAATTCCTAAGTTAGCTGTCTGAATATGGGATGTAGCCAAGCGGGTGGCAGGAAACCGGGACTGCCCTTCTGAGACGGCTCTGGGGATAATAGAGGACTCTCACATCCTTATAGACTTCCAGATTCTAGATGTTGGATAGAGCGCGGAATAACATCGTTATCACATCTAGTTGTTAATGGAATGTTTTGTATATTTGGATTAATTACAGCAGAAAAATGATAAATCCCGAAGGAGCTTCTTGAGGTTTCTTCAGTTCCGTCCCGCACTATCCTGAGCCCCGTCCAACCATATCAACCAGTCCTGCAGTGGGATACTATCCATGCAATGCCCTAAAAAGGTCTAAATTGTCAGCAATACAAAAGCAAAGAATAAATGAAGATCCCGTATTCATTAAGTACTAACGAGGAGAAGGATAGAGCTATGAAAAACCGTTTATCACAATCTCAAGTGGTAAATACCAAAATCATTCAATTATACAATTTGCATCAATGCTACTTTATTCACAAAGAATGATCGCAGTCGAAGTCATAGATGTTCAGTATCTGCTGGGAGTCGGAGTAATCCCCAGTGTTATAGATGTTCTGTATCTGCTGGGAGTCGGAGTAATCCCCGGTGTCATAGATGTTCTGTACCTTATGGGAGTCGGAGTAATCCCCGGTGTAATAGATGTTCTGTATCTGATGGGAGTCGGAGTAATCCCCGGAGTCATAGATGTTCTGTACCTGATCGGAGTCGGAGTAATCCCCAGTGTTATAGATGTTCTGTGCCTGATGGGAGTCGGAGTAATCCCCGGTGTAATAGACGTTCTGTATCTGATGGGAGTCGGAGTAATCCCCAGTGTTATAGATGTTCTGTACCTGATGGGAGTCGACGTAATCCCCGTTGTAATAGATATTCTGCACCTTATGGGAGTTGGAGTAATCCCCGGTGTAATAGATGTTCTGCATCTAATGGGAGTCGGAGTAATCCCCAGTGTCATAGATGTTCTGTATCTGATGGGAGTCGGAGTAATCCCCGGTGTCATAGATGTTCTGTACCTGATCGGAGTCGAAGTAATCCCCGATGTCACAGATGTTCTGTATCTGATGGGCGTTGGAGTAATCCCCGGTGTCATAGATGATCTGTATCTGATGGGAGTCAGAGTAATCCCCGGTGTTATAGATGTCGTGTATCTGATGGGAGTTGGAGTAATCTCCGGTGTAATAGACGTTCTGTACCTGATGGGAGTCTGATTAATCCCTGATGTAATAGTTGTCTGTATCTGATGGGAGTCGAAGTAATCCCCGGTGTCACAGATGTTCTGTATCTGATGGGAGTCGAAGTAATCCCCGGTGTCATATATGTTCTGTATCTGATGGGAGTCGGAGTAATCCCCAGTGTAATAGATGTTCTGTATCTGATGGGAGTTGGAGTAATCCCCGGTGTCATAGATGTTCTGTATCTGATGGGAGTCGGAGTAATCCCCAGTGTTATAGATGTTCTGTATCTGCTGGGTGTTGGAGTAATCCCCGGTGTAATAGATGTTCTGTATCTGATGGGAGTCGGAGTAATCCCCGGTGTAATAGATGTTCTGTATCCGATGGGAGTTGGAGTAATCCCCAGTGTAATAGGTGTTCTGTATCTGATGGGAGTCGGAGTAATCTCCTGTGTAATAGATCTTCTGTATCTGATGGGAGTCGGAGTAATCCCCGGTGTTATAGATGTTCTGTATCTGATGGGAGTCGGAGTAATCCCCGGTGTAATAGATGTTCTGTATCTGATGGGAGTCGGAGTAATCCCCGGTGTCATATATGTTCTGTATCTGATGGGAGTCAGAGTAATCCCCGGTGTCATAGATGTTCTGTATCTGATGGGAGTCGGAGTAATCCCCGGTGTAATAGATGTTCTGTATCTGATGGGAGTCGGAGTAATCCCCGGTGTCATAGATGTTTTGTATCTGCTGGGAGTCGGAGTAATCCCCAGTGTAATAGATGTTCTGTATCTGATGGGAGTCGGAGTAATCCCCGGTGTTATAGATGTTCTGTATCTGATGGGAGTCGGAGTAATCCCCAGTGTTATAGATGTTCTGTATCTGATGGGAGTCGGAGTAATCCCCGGTGCAATAGATGTTCTGTATCTGATGGGAGTCGGAGTAATCCCCGGTGTAATAGATGTTCTGTATCTGATGGGAGTCGGAGTAATCCCCGGTGTAATAGATGTTCTTTATCTGATGGGAGTCGGAGTAATCCCCGGTGTAATAGATGTTCTGTATCTGATGGGAGTCAGAGTAATCCCCGGTGTTATAGATGTTCTGTATCTGATGGGAGTCGGAGTAATCCCCGGTGTTATAGATGTTCTGTATCTGATGGGAGTCGGAGTAATCCCCGGTGTTATAGATGTTCTGTACCTGATGGGAGTCGAAGTAATCCCCGGTGTCATAGATGTTCTGTATCTGATGGGAGTCGGAGTAATCCCCAGTGTTATAGATGTTCTGTATCTGATGGGAGTCGGAGTAATCCCCGGTGTCATAGATGTTCTGTATCTGATGGGAGTCGGAGTAATCCCCGGTGTCATAGATGTTCTGTATCTGATGGGAGTCGGAGTAATCCCCGGTGTCATAGATGTTCTGTACCTGATGGGAGTCGGAGTAATCCCCAGTGTTATAGATGTTCTGTATCTGATCGGAGTCGGAGTAATCCCCGGTGTTATAGATGTTCTGTACCTGATGGGAGTCGAAGTAATCCCCGGTGTCATAGATGTTCTGTATCTGATGGGAGTTGGAGTTATCCCCAGTGTAATAGATGTTCTGTATCTGATGGGAGTCGGAGTAATCCCCGCTGTAATAAATGTTCTGTACCTGATGGGAGTCGGAGTAATCCCCGGTGTAATAGATGTTCTGTATCTGATCGGAGTCGGAGTAATCCCCGCTGTAATAAATGTTCTGTACCTGATGGGAGTCGGAGTAATCCCCGGTGTCATATAGGTTCTGTACCTGATGGGAGTCGGCGTAATCCCCGGTGTCATAGATGTTCTGTATCTGATGGGAGTCGGAGTAATCCCCGGTGTCATATAGGTTCTGTATCTGAAGGGAGTCGGAGTAATCCCCGGTGTAATAGATGTTCTGTATCTGATGGGAGTTGGAGTAATCCCTGGTGTTATAGATGTTCTGTATCTGATGGGAGTCGGAGTAATCCCCGGTGTAATAGATGTTCTGTATCTGATGGGAGTTGGAGTAATCCCCGGTGTCATAGATGTTCTGTACCTGATGGGAGTCGGAGTAATCCGCGGTGTTATAGATGTTCTGTGCCTGATGGGAGTTGGAGTAATCCCCGGTGTCATAGATATTCTATATCTGATGGGAGTCGGAGTAATCCCCGGTGTCATAGATGTTCTGTATCTGATGGGAGTCGGAATAATCCCGGGTGTAATACATGTTCTGTACCTGATGGGAGTCGGAATAATCCCGGGTGTAATACATGTTCTGTACCTGATTGGAGTTGGAGTAATACCCAGTTTAATAGATGTTCTGTACCTGATGGGAGTCGGAGTAATCCCCGAAGTCATAGATGTTCTGTGCCTGATGGGAGTCGGAGTAATCCCCGGTGTAATAGATGTTCTGTATCTGATGGGAGTCGGAGTAATCCCCGGTGTCATAGATGTTCTGTATCTGATGGGAGTCGGAGTAATCCCCGATGTAATAGATGTCTGTATCTGATGGGAGTCGGAGTAATCACCACTGTAATAGATGTTCTATATCTGATGGGAGTCGGAGTAATCCCCGGTGTTATAGATGTTCTATATCTGATGGGAGTCGGAGTAATCCCCGGTGTAATAGATGTCTGTATCTGATGGGAGTCGGAGTAATCCCCGGTGTAATAGATGTTCTGTATCTGATGGGAGTCGGAGTAATCCCCAGTGTCAAAGATGTTCTGTATCTGATGGGAGTCGTAGTAATCCCCGGTGTCATAGATGTTCTGTATCTGATGGGAGTCGTAGTAATCCCTGGTGTCATAGATGTTCTGTATCTGATGGGAGTCGGAGTAATCCCCGGTGTCATATATGTTCTGTACCTGATGGGAGTCGGAGTAATCCCCGGTGTCATAGATGTTCTGTATCTGATGGGAGTCGGAGTAATCCCCGGTGTAATAGATGTTCTGTATCTGATGGGAGTCGGAGTAATCCCCGGTGTAATAGATGTTCTATATCTGATGGGAGTTGGAGTAATCCCCAGTGTAATAGATGTTCTGTATCTGATGGGAGTCGGAGTAATCCCCGGTGTTATAGATGTTCTGTATCTGATGGGAGTCGGAGTAATCCCCGGTGTTATAGATGTTCTGTATCTGATGGGAGTCGGAGTAATCCCCGGTGTTATAGATGTTCTGTATCTGATGGGAGTCGGAGTAATCCCCAGTGTAATATATATTCTGTACCTGATGGGAGTCGGATTAATCCCTGGTGTTATAGATGTTCTGTATCTGATGGGAGTCGGAGTAATCCCCGGTGTCATAGATGTTCTGTATCTGATGGGAGTTGGAGTAATCCCCGGTGTAATAGATGTTCTGTATCTGATGGGAGTCGGAGTTATCCCCGGTGTCATAGATGTTCTGTATGTGATGGGAGTCGGAGTAATCCCCGGAGTCATAGATGTTCTGTATCTGATGGGAGTCGGAGTAATCCCCGGTGTTATAGATGTTCTGTTTCTGATGGGAGTCGGAGTTATCCCCGGTGTCATAGATGTTCTGTATCTGATGGGAGTCGGAGAAATCCCCGGTGTCATATATGTTCTGTATCTGATGGGAGTCGGAGTAATCCCCGGTGTCATAGATGTTCTGTATCTGATGGGAGTCGTAGTAATCCCCGGTGTCATAGATGTTCTGTATCTGATGGGAGTCGGAGTAATCCCCGGTGTCATATATGTTCTGTATCTGATGGGAGTCGGAGTAATCCCCGGTGTAATAGGTGTTCTGTATCTGATGGGAGTCGGAGTAATCCCCGGAGTCATAGATGTTCTGTATCTGATGGGAGTCGGAGTAATCCCCGGTGTCATATATGTTCTGTATCTGATGGGAGTCGGAGTAATCCCCGGTGTCATAGATGTTCTGTATCTGATGGGAGTCGTAGTAATCCCCGGTGTCATAGATGTTCTGTATCTGATGGGAGTCGGAGTAATCCCTGGTGTTATAGATGTTCTATATCTGCTGGGAGTTGGAGTAATCCCCGGTATCATATATGTTCTGTATCTGATGGGAGTCGGAGTAATCCCCGGAGTCATAGATGTTCTGTATCTGATGGGAGTCGGAGTAATCCCCGGTGTCATATATGTTCTGTATCTGATGGGAGTCGGAGTAATCCCCGGTGTAATAGATGTTCTGTATCTGATGGGAGTCGGAGTAATCCCCGGTGTCATAGATGTTCTGTATCTGATGGGAGTTGGAGTAATCCCCGATGTCATATAGGTTCTGTATCTGATGCGAGTCGGAGTAATCCCCGGTGTAATAGGTGTTCTGTATCTGATGGGAGTCGGAGTAATCCCCGGAGTAATAGATGTTCTGTATCTGATGGGAGTCGGAGTAATCCCCGGTGTTATAGATGTTCTGTATCTGATGGGAGTTGGAGTAATCCCCAGTGTAATGGATGTTCTGTATCTGATGGGAGTCGGAGTAATCCCCGGTGTCATAGATGTTCTGTATCTGATGGGAGTTGGAGTAATCCCCGGTGTAATAGATGTTCTGTATCTGCTGGGAGTCGGAGTAATCCCCGGTGTCATAGATGTTCTGTATCTGATGGGAGTCGGAGTAATCCTCGGTGTCATAGATGTTCTGTATCTGATGGGAGTCGGAGTAATCCCCGGTGTCATATATGTTCTGTACCTGATGGGAGTCGGAGTAATCCCCGGTGTAATAGATGTTCTGTATCTGATGGGAGTCGGAGTAATCCCCCGGTGTTATAGATGTTCTGTATCTGATGGGAGTCGGAGTAATCCCCGGTGTAATAGATGTTCTGTATCTGCTGGGAGTCGGAGTAATCCCCGGTGTTATAGATGTTCTGTATCTGATGGGAGTCGGAGTTATCCCCGGTGTCATAGATGTTCTGTATGTGATGGGCGTTGGAGTATTTCCCCGGTGTCATAGATGTTCTGTACCTGATGGGAGTCGGAGTAATCCCCGGTGTTATAGATGTTCTGTATCTGATGGGAGTCGGAGTAATCCCCGGTGTTATAGATGTTCTGTATCTGATGGGAGTCGGAGTAATCCCCGGTGTTATAGATGTTCTGTATCGGATGGGAGTCGGAGTAATCCCCAGTGTCATAGATGATCTGTATCTGATGGGAGTTGGAGTAATCTCCGGTGTAATAGATGTTCTGTATCTGATGGCAGTCGGAGTAATCCCCGGTGTCACAGATGTTCTGTATCTGATGGGAGTCGGAGTAATCCCCGGTGTCATAGATGTTCTTTATCTGATGGGAGTCGGAGTAATCCCTGGTGTCATAGATGTTCTTTATCTGATGGGAGTCGGAGTAATCCCTGGTGTCATAGATGTTCTTTATCTGATGGGAGTCGGAGTAATCCCTGGTGTTATAGATGTTCTGTATCTGATGGGAGTTGGAGTAATCCCCGGTGTCATAGATGTTCTTTATCTGATGGCAGTCGGAGTAATCCCTGGTGTTATAGATGTTCTGTATCTGATGGGAGTTGGAGTAATCCCCGGTGTCATATATGTTCTGTATCTGATGGGAGTCGGAGTAATCCCCGGTGTCATAGATGTTCTGTATCTGATGGGAGTCGTAGTAATCCCCGGTGTCATAGATGTTCTGTATCTGATGGGAGTCGGAGTAATCCCCGGTGTCATAGATGTTCTGTGCCTGATGGGAGTCGGAGTAATCCCCGGTGTTATAGATGTTCTGTATCTGATGGGAGTCGGAGTAATCCCTGGTGTTATAGATGTTCTATATCTGCTGGGAGTTGGAGTAATCCCCGGTATCATATATGTTCTGTACCTGATGGGAGTCGGAGTAATCCCTGGTGTTATAGATGTTCTGTGCCTGATGGGAGTCGGAGTAATCCCCAGTGTAATAGATGTTCTGTATCTGATGGGAGTCGGAGTAATCCCCGGTATCATAGATGTTCTGTATCTGATGGGAGTCGGAGTAATCCCTGGTGTTATAGATGTTCTGTATCTGATGGGAGTCGGAGTAATCCCCGGTGTAATAGATGTTCTGTATCTGATGGGAGTCGGAGTAATCCCCGGTATCATAGATGTTCTGTATCTGATGGGAGTCGGAGTAATCCCTGGTGTTATAGATGTTCTGTATCTGATGGGAGTCGGAGTAATCCCCGGTGTAATAGATGTTCTGTATCTGATGGGAGTCGGAGTAATCCCCAGTGTAATAAATGTTCTGTATCTGATGGGAGTCGGAGTAATCCCTGGTGTTATATATGTTCTGTATCTGATGGGAGTCGGAGTAATCCCCGGTGTCATAGATGTTCTGTATCTGATGGGAGTCGGAGTAATCCCCGGTGTTATAGATGTTCTGTATGTGATGGGAGTCGGAGTAATCCCCACTGTAATAGATGTTCTGTATCTGATGGGAGTCGGAGTAATCCCCGGTGTTATAGATGTTCTGTATCTGATGGGAGTCGTAGTAATCCCCGGTGTCATATATGTTCTGTATCGGATGGGAGTCGGAGTAATCCCCGATGTAATAGATGTTCTGTATCTGATGGGAGTCGGAGTAATCCCCGATGTAATAGATGTTCTGTATCTGATGGGAGTCGGAGTAATCCCCGGTGTAATAGATGTTCTGTATCTGATGGGAGTTGGAGTAATCCCCGATGTAATAGATGTTCTGTATCTGATGGGAGTCGGAGTAATCCCCGGTGTTATAGATGTTCTGTATCTGATGGGAGTCGGAGTAATCCCCGGTGTTATAGATGTTCTGTATCGGATGGGAGTCGGAGTAATCCCCAGTGTCATAGATGATCTGTATCTGATGGGAGTTGGAGTAATCCCCGGTGTCATAGATGTTCTGTACCTGATGGGAGTTGGAGTAATCCCCAGTGTAATAGATGTTCTGTATCTGATGGGAGTCGGAGTAATCCCCGGTATCATAGATGTTCTGTATCTGATGGGAGTCGGAGTAATCCCTGGTGTTATAGATGTTCTGTATCTGATGGGAGTCGGAGTAATCCCCAGTGTAATAGATGTTCTGTACCTGATGGGAGTTGGAGTAATCCCCAGTGTAATAGATGTTCTGTATCTGATGGGAGTCGGAGTAATCCCCGGTATCATAGATGTTCTGTATCTGATGGGAGTCGGAGTAATCCCTGGTGTTATAGATGTTCTGTATCTGATGGGAGTCGGAGTAATCCCCGGTGTAATAGATGTTCTGTATCTGATGGGAGTCGGAGTAATCCCCAGTGTAATAAATGTTCTGTATCTGATGGGAGTCGGAGTAATCCCTGGTGTTATATATGTTCTGTATCTGATGGGAGTCGGAGTAATCCCCAGTGTCATAGATGTTCTGTATCTGATGGGAGTCGGAGTAATCACCAGTGTAATAGATGTTCTGTATCTGATGTGAGTCGGAGTAATCCCTGGTGTTATAGATGTTCTGTATCTGATGGGAGTCGTAGTAATCCCCGGTGTCATATATGTTCTGTATCGGATGGGAGTCGGAGTAATCCCCGGTGTCATAGATGTTCTGTATCTGATGGGAGTCGGAGTAATCCCCGGTGTCATAGATGTTCTGTATCTGATGGGAGTCGGAGTAATCCCCGGTGTCATAGATGTTCTGTATCTGCTGGGAGTCGGAGTAATCCCCAGTGTTATAGGTGTTCTATATCTGATGGGAGTCGGAGTAATCCCCGGTGTTATAGATGTTCTGTATCGGATGGGAGTCGGAGTAATCCCCAGTGTCATAGATGATCTGTATCTGATGGGAGTTGGAGTAATCTCCGGTGTAATAGATGTTCTGTATCTGATGGCAGTCGGAGTAATCCCCGGTGTCACAGATGTTCTGTATCTGATGGGAGTCGGAGTAATCCCCGGTGTCATAGATGTTCTTTATCTGATGGGAGTCGGAGTAATCCCCGGTGTTATAGATGTTCTGTATCTGATGGGAGTCGGAGTAATCCCCGGTGTCATAGATGTTCTGTATCTGATGGGAGTCGGAGTAATCCCCGGTGTCATAGATGTTCTGTATCTGATGGGAGTCGGAGTAATCCCTGGTGTTATAGATGTTCTGTATCTGCTGGGAGTCGGAGTAATCCCCAGTGTTATAGGTGTTCTATATCTGATGGGAGTCGGAGTAATCCCCGGTGTAATAGATGTTCTGTATCTGATGGGAGTCGGAGTAATCCCCGATGTAATAGATGTTCTGTATCTGATGGGAGTCGGAGTAATCCCCGGTGTAATAGATGTTCTGTATCTGATGGGAGTCGGAGTAATCCCCGATGTAATAGATGTTCTGTATCTGATGGGAGTCGGAGTAATCCCCGGTGTAATAGATGTTCTGTATCTGATGGGAGTTGGAGTAATCCCCGATGTAATAGATGTTCTGTATCTGATGGGAGTCGGAGTAATCCCTGGTGTTATAGATGTTCTGTATCTGATGGGAGTCGGAGTAATCCCCGGTGTAATAGATGTTCTGTATCTGATGGGAGTCGGAGTAATCCCCGGTGTTATAGATGTTCTGTATCTGATGGGAGTCGGAGTAATCCCCAGTGTCATAGATGATCTGTATCTGATGGGAGTTGGAGTAATCCCCGGTGTCATAGATGTTCTGTATCTGATGGGAGTCGGAGTAATCCCCGGTGTAATAGATGTTCTGTATCTGATGGCAGTCGGAGTAATCCCTTGTGTTATAGATGTTCTGTATCTGATGGCAGTCGGAGTAATCCCTGGTGTCATAGATGTTCTGTATCTGATGGGAGTCGGAGTAATCCCCAGTGTAATAGATGTTCTGTATCTGATGGGAGTCGGAGTAATCCCCTGTGTTATAGATGTTCTATATCTGATGGGAGTCGGAGTAATCCCTGGTGTTATAGATGTTCTATATCTGATGGGAGTCGGAGTAATCCCCGGTGTTATAGATGTTCTGTATCTGATGGGAGTCGGAGTAATCCCTGGTGTTATAGATGTTCTGTATCTGATGGGAGTCGGAGTAATCCGCGGTGTTATAGATGTTCTGTATCTGATGGGAGTCGGAGTAATCCCCAGTGTAATAGATGTTCTGTATCTGATGGGAGTCGGAGTAATCCCTGGTGTTATAGATGTTCTGTATCTGATGGGAGTCGGAGTAATCCCCGGTGTCATAGATGTTCTGTATCTGATGGGAGTCGGAGTAATCCCTGATGTAATAGATGTTCTGTATCTGATGGGAGTCGGAGTAATCCCCGGTGTCATATATGTTCTGTATCGGATGGGAGTCGGAGTAATCCCCGGTGTCATAGATGTTCTGTATCTGATGGGAGTCGGAGTAATCCCCAGTGTAATAGATGTTCTGTATCTGATGGGAGTCGGAGTAATCCCCGGTGTCATAGATGTTCTGTATCGGATGGGAGTCGGAGTAATCCCCGGTGTTATAGATGTTCTGTATCTGATGGGAGTCGGAGTAATCCCTGGTGTTATAGATGTTCTGTATCTGTTTGTAGTTGGAGTAATCCCCGGTGTCATATATGTTCTGTATCGGATGGGAGTCGGAGTAATCCCCGGTGTCATAGATGTTCTGTATCTGATGGGAGTCGGAGTAATCCCCGGTGTAATAGATGTTCTGTATGTGATGGGAGTCGGAGTAATCCCCACTGTAATAGATGTTCTGTATCTGATGGGAGTCGGAGTAATCCCCGGTGTCATATATGTTCTGTGCCTGATGGGAGTCAGAGTAATACCCGGTGTTATAGATGTTCTGTATCTGATGTGAGTCGGAGTAATCCCTGGTGTTATAGATGTTCTGTATCTGATGGGAGTCGTAGTAATCCCCGGTGTCATATATGTTCTGTGCCTGATGGGAGTCGGAGTAATCCCCAGTGTCATAGATGATCTGTATCTGATGGGAGTTGGAGTAATCCCCGGTGTCATAGATGTTCTGTATCTGATGGGAGTCGGAGTAATCCCCGGTGTCATAGATGTTCTGTATCTGCTGGGAGTCGGAGTAATCCCCGGTGTTATAGATGTTCTGTATCTGATGGGAGTCGGAGTAATTCCCGGTGTCATAGATGTTCTGTATCTGATGGGAGTCGGAGTAATCCCCGGTGTCATAGATGTTCTGTATCTGATGGGAGTCGGAGTAATCCCCGGTGTAATAGATGTTCTGTATCTGATGGGAGTCGGAGTAATCCCCGGTGTAATAGATGTTCTGTATCTGATGGGAGTCGGAGTAATCCCCGGTGTAATAGATGTTCTGTATCTGATGGGAGTCGGAGTAATCCCCGGTGTTATAGATGTTCTATATCTGATGGGAGTCGGAGTAATCTCCGATGTAATAGATGTTCTGTATCTGATGGGAGTCGGAGTAATCCCTGGTGTTATAGATGTTCTGTGCCTGATGGGAGTCGGAGTAATCCCCGGTATCATAGATGTTCTGTATCTGATGGGAGTCGGAGTAATCCCTGGTGTAATAGATGTTCTGTACCTGATGGGAGTCGGAGTAATTACCAGTGTAATAAATGTTCTGTGTTTCTGATGGGAGTCGGAGTAATCCCCGGTGTTATAGATGTTCTGTATCTGATGGGAGTTGGAGTAATCCCCAGTGTAATAGATGTTCTGTATCTGATGGGAGTCGGAGTAATCCCTGGTGTTATAGATGTTCTATATCTGTTTGTAGTTGGAGTAATCCCCGGTTTCATATATGTTCTGTATCTGATGGGAGTTGGAGTAATCCCCGGAGTCATAGATGTTCTGTATGTGATGGGAGTTGGAGTAATCCCCGGTGTTATAGATGTTCTGTATCTGATGGGAGTCGGAGTAATCCCCGGTGTCATAGATGTTCTGTATCTGATGGGCGTTGGAGTAATCCCCGGTGTTATAGATGTTCTGTATCTGATGGGAGTCGGAGTAATCCCCGGTGTAATAGATGTTCTGTATTTGATGGGAGTCGGAGGAATCCCCGATGTCATAGATGTTCTGTATCTGATGGGAGTCGGAGTAATCCCCGGTGTAATAGATGTTCAGTATCTGCTGGGAGTCGGAGTAATCCCCGGTGTAATAGATGTTCAGTATCTGCTGGGAGTCGGAGTAATCCCCGGTGTAATAGATGTTCTGTATTTGATGGGAGTCGGAGGAATCCCCGATGTCATAGATGTTCTGTATCTGATGGGAGTCGGAGTAATCCCCGGTGTAATAGATGTTCTGTACCTGATGGGAGTCAAAGTAATCCCCGATGTAATAGATGTTCTGTACCTGATGGGAGTCGGAGTAATCCCCGGTGTTATAGATGTTCTGTACCTGATGGGAGTCGGAGTAATCCCCGGTGTAATAGATGTTCTGTATCTGATGGGAGTCGGTGTAATCCCCGGTGTTATAGATGTTCTGTATCTACTGGTAGTCGGAGTAATCCCCGGTGTTATAGATGTTCTGTACCTGATGGGAGTCGGAGTAATCCCCGCTGTAATAGATGTTCTGTATCTGATGGGAGTCGGCGTAATCCCCGATGTAATAGATGTTCTGTACCTGATGGGAGTCGGAGTAATCCCCGATGTAATAGATGTTCTGTACCTGATGGGAGTCGAAGTAATCCCCGATGTAATAGATGTTCTGTACCTGATGGGAGTCGGAGTAATCCCCGGTGTTATAGATGCTCTGTATCTGATGGCAGTCGGAGTAATCCCCGGAGTCATAGATGTTCTGTACCTGATGGGAGTCGGAGTAATCCCCGGTGTTATAGATATTCTGTACCTGATGGGAGTCGGAGTAATCCCCGCTGTAATAGATGTTCTGTATCTGATGGGAGTCGGCGTAATCCCCGATGTCATAGATGTTCTGTACCTGATGGGAGTCGGAGTAATCCCCGGTGTAATAGATGTTCTGTATCTGATGGGAGTCGGAGTAATCCCCGGTGTAATAGATGTCGGTGTAATAGATGTTCTGTATCTGATGGGAGTTGGTGTACTCTGCGGTGTCATAAATGTTCTGTATCTGCTGGTAGTCGGAGTAATCCCCGGTGTCATAGATGTTCTGTACCTGATGGGAGTCGGAGTAATCCCCGGTGTCATAGATGTTCTGTATCTGATGGGAGTCGGAGTAATCCCCGGTGTAATAGATGTCGGTGTAATAGATGTTCTGTATCTGATGGGAGTTGGTGTACTCTGCGGTGTCATAAATGTTCTGTATCTGCTGGTAGTCGGAGTAATCCCCGGTGTCATAGATGTTCTGTATCTGATGGGAGTCGGAGTAATCCCCAGTGTAATAGATGTTCTGTATCTGATGGGCGTTGAAGTACTGAGATTCAAGCCTTTTGGCGTGAGGTGACTGATCTGCTCAGTAAGGTTTTGGGGGTTCAGGTATCAAGACTCCCAGATGCTTGCTTACTGGGACTTCTGAACACCGAACAACAGCAGCGCTGCGTACCTAAAACGATGGCGTAATGGAGAGAGATGGTTAGTGGTTACATTTCCTTTATAACTAGACAGTGTCCTGCAGAATGCCGTGCGGTCCGGCGGATGCGGCTCTCGATGTTCTCTCTCACCCCCCGTGTTGTTATGAGTTTTCAGCTTTGGTGGAAACTCTTTAATTGTAAACAGTAATTAATCACAAAACAAATTTTCATTGTTCTATAAATATTTATTTTATTTAATGTATGAAGCAAAATATTATAGCGCAATTGTTTGAATAGATTTGTTATTATTCTTCAATAAAAAGGAGTTAAAATAATAACCAGGCGGGGGCAGCCTGTGAAGGCGACATCGGAGGGGATGCCCGGGGCAGCGGGAGGGGAGAGTAGATTCCCTGCGTGGGGAAGCCGTTTTACCAAGAGCTCGGGCAACCCCTCAGGGATTTGGCTGATGACCCTCATGGGGTCCTATAACAGCACACCCGGTGGCTGGAGATGGGATTGTTAGTAACATTTAGCAAGGTGAGAATAGCAATAAATGATACAAATGACGCAGCATCTGTAACTCATACAGAAGTCACACCGTCCCCTTCATGGAGACAAATCCTGTTAGTTCTGTGGAGACAAGAGATTTCCAGAAAGAAAGTAAATCCATGACTCGGTAAGTGGGCTGCGCTGGGCTCAGACTCAATGAATAGAATCAAAGAAGGTTTGCAGGTCTGACGCTCCCCGGGTGCACTGTAGAATTCAATACTGGACTTGATCAGAGTTAATTATTGATTGGCTGCTATGGATCCATGCATAATGATACTCTGTTAGGAAATCCGCTCTAATTCTACCCCAGAAACACAAAAGGAAAGATATAAAAAGGAAGAAAAAAACATAAAAACGCATTTCAAACATGAGCTGTTATTTATATTGCACACTGGGAATGTTGCAGGGCATTAAAGGTTCATTGAGTTACCAACAGTGTCAATCTGCTGCCCTAAAGGCACACTAAACTTAAAATCTACTTCATCTCCATTTGCTGCACAATTGCATGCAATCTATGATTCCATGTAAGAAGCCATCTCTGGCTGGGGAGGAGCCGACTGTCATGTTCTTCAATGGGATCACTCGCCGGGAGTCCAGAGAGATCCCTACACCCCATAAACACTACTTTATCTTCACATTGAGAACCTGCAGATATACCTGCATACCCTAAGTGAGTAAAACACAAAACTTTTTTTGCAACACTTCTGCCTGTGAACTTTAAAGGGGGTTGTCCGATTGTAAACTATTGATGGCCTGTCTGCAGAAAGGCCATCAATAGATCAGTGGTGGTCTTCTATCCACAACCCCCACCAATCAGCTATTTGCTGGGCTGGTGTACTCATGCACTGGGCCGTTTTCTGCAGATAGTTCCCTTCCCACTACACGGCCAGATATGGTATTACAGGCCAATGTTCTATTGAAGCAAATGGGAACTTTGCCTGTAATGCCAAGCCTGGCCACTGCAGTTTGCTTCCTGCAGGAATCGTCTCAGTGCATGAATGCACCAGACCAGCAAACGCCTGTCAATCTACTATTGATGATCTGTGCTAAGGATAGGCCATTATTAGTAGTTTACAACTAGACCACCACTTTAAGTTGAGTGTCCCTTAAAGGATGCCGCTACACAACATATCCCTAGTCACATGTATAGCATACAGAATACTGATAATGGAGTTAATTGCTCCCTTTGTAGGATTTTTTTTCCTTTTGTAGGATATTTAAAAATTACAGAAACAATTTGACATTAGTCAACCGAAATATATGACGCAAGTCTAAACACTGTTACAACTTTTTTTTTTGTCCACCTGATAAAGAAACATTGCCCAAAGTATCCTCATTATAAGAGCTTCCCTGACCGTCTCTGATAGGGCACTGGAGTCACAACTCATCCGGAGGACAAATATGGCGTCTCACTGTGGTAATTGTAATCAGGGCAAACCTTCTGCACCAGTTTATAGTCTATGCTGAAAAATGCAATATAAATACAAATGACCTTGAAGGGCTTTGAGCACAACCAGGAGACGTGGCTCTGGGTTTGTTCTTGGTAACAGATCTTAGAAGGGTCAAAGTTGCACAAAGCAGTTTTCTTTGCCCGGTCCGTTTTCTCGTACTCAATCCTACAGTTAAAGGACTTGGAATCTTTGTTCTCCAGAGTTGACTGAGCAGAAGTTTCAAATTCCACCACCTTGGAAGGAGGAACAAGACTCACCGAAACATTCCCGAGGCCCGTAGAGTTATGGCGAAAATAAACACTGAAGGTCCCATTGCCATGATCCACGATTTTCCCCGTGATGAGAAGATTCAGCTTGACGGTTTTAATATTGGAATGAAAATCCCCCCAGCCGAACATCTTTTTGAATTTCCCTGTTTTTACTATGGGCCGACGCTTAGTTCGTACCAAGGACTCTTGAGTGTGGGTAACATTGGCCAGCCAGTTCCAGAAGTGCTCTGTGGTGTCAAAATAGGAGAGCTGGGCTTGTCTCTGAAGAGCCGACTGTTTGACGAAGAGACGGAGAGGGCTGTGTAGACGGGAGTGGGCAGCGTTGCTCACCAAGTTATCAGGGGTGTTCTTGTGTTCCCACTTTATGCTGTTTGTGGTTCGGGGTATTTCTTTATCACACAAAATCTGTTGGAATACAAAAAAATACAAAATTAGTAACATTATCCCCTGCGGATGCTTTCTTTTATTCAAGCATTTTAAGTAGTTGTGGCTTTATGCTATACCAGCTAGAGATATATACTGTATATATAGACAGATACAGAAGATCCCCAGGTTATACCAGAATGCTCCTCATTAGAGATGAGCGAACACGTTCGGCTCCGCCCCTTTTTCGCCCGAACACCGAACTTTGCGAACACTTCAGTGTTCGGGCGAAAAAGTTCGGGGGCCGCCGTGGCAGCGCGGGGGGGTGCGGCGGGGAGTGGGGGGGAGAGGGAGAGAGAGAGGGCTCCCCCCTGTTCCCCGCTACTGCCGCCCGCGCCGCCGCGCATCTCCCCGCCCCCCGGCGGCACCCGGACACTTACGCGCGAACACTGCAGTGTTCGGCAAAGCCGGTGTCCGGGTGCGGATGTGTCCGTAACGGACACGTTCGCTCATCCCTACTCCTCATCACTATATACAGGAGATGTATAAGTTATACCAGCTGTACATATATAATTATATACAGGAGATACCCAGGTTATACCAGCATGCTCCATAACACTGTATACAGGAGATACCCAGGTTATACCAGCATGCTCCATAACACTGTATACAGGAGAT
The DNA here is from genome assembly GCF_035609145.1 of Eleutherodactylus coqui. Lineage (NCBI taxonomy): Eukaryota > Metazoa > Chordata > Amphibia > Anura > Eleutherodactylidae > Eleutherodactylus > Eleutherodactylus coqui. The sequence continues at coordinate 8,802,413 of NC_089844.1, forward strand.
CCCCAGGTTATACCAGCATGCTCCATAACACTGTATACAGGGAGATGTATAAGTTACACCAGCTGTACATATATAATTATATACAGAAGATTCCCAGGTTATACCAGCATGCTCCATATCACTATATAGAGGAGATGTTTAACATATACCAGCTGTACATATATAATTATATACAGCAGATACCCAGGTTATACCAGCATGGGCAATATCACTATATACAGGAGATGTATAACTTATACCAACTGTACATATATAATTATATACAGGGGATACCCAGGTTATACCAGCATGCTCCATATACAGCAGATGTATAACTTATACCAGCTGTACATATATCTATATATATAAAATTGAATGTATGTCTGTCTGCGTGCGTGTCTGCGTGCGTGTCTGTTTGTCCTTTATGCGCTACTACACCATTCATCCGATCGCCATGAAACTTTGGGAAGTTGTTAAGTACACTCCTGGGAAGATTATAGGCATAGTACAAATATCCTACGATAAATGGCGCGCGTGCGAGCGTCGTCGAAAGTTACGCCCCCCCCACGTAGATTGTTCGATTTCCATCACTGCCACTAATTCTCTTACTTCCCAATGTCGTAGAAACATGAAATTTGGCACGAGTATTGATTATGTCATAAATACGAAAAGCTAATGGGTCCCAACTCGATTATTCAATTCTAAGCGCCAAAGAATTAGCGTCCAAATTTTACGTACGGAATCTAATTTTCTCGCTTCCCAATGTCATAGAAACGTGAAATTTGGCACGGGCATTGAATATGTCATAAATAGGAAACGCTAATCGGTCCCAACTCGATTATTCAATTCTATGCGCCAAAGAATTAGCGTCCAAATTTTACGTACGGAATCGAATTCTCTCGCTTCCCAATGTAATAGAAACGTGAAATTTGGCAGGAGCATTGATTATGTCGTAAATAGGAAAAGCTAATGGGTCCCAACTCCATTATTCAATTCTATGCGCCAAAGAATTAGCGTCCAAATTTTACGTACGGAATCTAATTTTCTCGCTTCCCAATGTCATAGAAACTTTAAATTTGGCACGAGCATTGATCTATATATATAAAATTGAATGTATGTCTGTGTGCGTGCGTGCGTGCGTGCCTGTCTGTTTGTCCTTTATGCGCTACTACACCATTCATCCGATCGCCATGAAACTTTGGGAAGTTGTTAAGTACACTCCTGGGAAGATTATAGGCATAGTACAAATATCCTACGATAAATGGCGCGCGTGCGAGCGTCGTCGAAAGTTACGCCCCCCCCCCACATAGATCGTTCGATTTCCATCACTGCCACTAATTCTCTCACTTCCCAATGTCGTAGAAACATGAAATTTGGCACGAGTATTGATTATGTCATAAATACGAAAAGCTAATGGGTCCCAACTCGATTATTCAATTCTAAGCGCCAAAGAATTAGCATCCAAATTTTACGTACGGAATCTAATTTTCTCGCTTCCCAATGTAATAGAAACGTGAAATTCGGCAGGAGCATTGATTATGTCATAAATAGGAAAAGCTAATGGGTCCCAACTCCATTATTCAATTCTATGCGCCAAAGAATTAGCGTCCAAATGTTACTTACGGAATCTAATTTTCTCACATAGAAACCTTTAAATTTGGCACGGGCACTGAATATGTCATAAATAGAAAACGCTAATGGGTCCCAACTCCATTATTCAATTCTATGCGCCAAAGAATTAGCGTCCAAATTTTACGTACGGAATGTAATTTTCTCACATAGAAACTTGAAATTTGGCACGGGCATTCATTATGTTATAAATAGGAAAAGCTAATGGGTCCCAAGTCGATTATTCAATTCTATGCGCAAAAGAATTAGCGTCCAAATTTTACGTACGGAATCTAATTTTCTCACATAGAAACTTGAAATTTGGCACGGGCATTGATTATGCCATAAATAGGAAAAGCTAATGGGTCCCAACTCCGTTATTCAATTCTAAGCGCAAAACAATTAGCGTCCAAATTTTACGTACGGAATCTAATTCTCTATGGCTGAGGCAGAATAAAAGTTGCGCTGTGATTGGTTGTTATTTCTCTTACTGCTGAGGTAACATGAAAGCTGCGCTGTGATTGGTTGTTATCTAGATATATAAAAACGAATGAATGTATGTCTGTCTGTCTTCGCAGCAACGCGCGACGGGCAAGCTAGTAATTATATACAGGAGATACCCAGGTTATACCAGCATGTTCCATATTACTATATACAGGTGATGTATAACTTATACCAGCTGTGCATATATAATTATATACAGGAGACACCCAGGTCATACCAGCATGCTCCATATCACTATATACAGGAGATGTATAACTTATACCAGCTGCACATATATAATTATATACAGGAGATACCCAGGTTATACCAGCATGCTCCATATCACTATATACAGGATGTATAACGTATATCAGCTGTACATATATAATTATATACAGGGGATACCCAGGTTATACCAGCATGCTCCATATTACTATATACAGGAGATGTATAACCTTTACCAGCTGCACATATATAATTATATACAGGGGATACCCAGGTTATACCAGCATGCTCCATATTACTATATACAGGAGAAGTATAACATTTACCAGCTGCACATATATAATTATATACAGGAGATACCCAGGTTATACCAGCACGCTCCATATCACTATATACAGGAGATGTATAACCTTTACCAGCTGCACATATATAATTATATACTGGAGATACCCAGGTTATACCAGCACGCTCCATATCACTATATACAGGAGATGTATAACTTATACCAGCTGTACATATATAATTATATACTGGAGATACCCAGGTTATACCAGCATGCTCCATATCACTATATACAGGAGATGTATAAATTATACCAGCTGTACATATATAATTATATACAGGAGATCCCCAGGTTATACCAGCATGCTCCATATCACTATATACAGGAGATGTATACCTTATACCAGCTGTACATATATAATTATATACAGGAGATACCCAGGTTATACCAGCATGCTCCATAACACTATATACAGGAGATGTATAACCTATACCAGCTGTACATATATAATTATATACAGGAGATACCCGGGTTATACCAGCATGCTCCATATCACTATATACAGGAGATGTATACCTTATACCAGCTGTACATATATAATTATATACAGGAGATACCCAGGTTATACCAGCATGCTCCATATCACTATATACAGGAGATGTATAACTTATACCAGCTGTACATATATAATTATATACAGGAGATACCCAGGTTATACCAGCATGCTCCATATCACTATATACAGGAGATGTATAACTTATACCAGCTCTACATATATAATTATATACTGGAGATACCCAGTTTATAACAGCATGCTCCATATCACTATATACAGGAGATGTATAACTTATACCGGCTGTACATATATAATTATATACAGGAGATACCCAGGTTATACCAGCATGCTCCACATCACTATATACAGGAGATATATAACTCAAGGTGCATTTAGACACAAAGATGATCACTCCAAAGATGGCTTTTGAGTGATCATTTTTGCATAAACTACTACTTGGTACTAATGCCTATTAGAACCAAGTAGCAGGGAGTGATGCACCAGGAGCTGTATTCAGGGAACAGGCCACCTGCTGTTCTCTGAATACATTCCTTGTGTTCTGCCACGGGGCTGACAGCTGAGACAATGTTATTAGCTGTAATGAGCAATTATCAGTGCTCCCCAGGCAGAACACAGCATGCGGTCCTTTATATCAGCTGTCCTGCTGAATGATGGATTTCATGCCGAACTGTAATCCATTGTTCGGCAGAAAGGTGAAAGATGGGCACATTTACACCAAACGATTATTGCTCAAAAGACGGCTTTTGAGAGAATTTTGAGTGATAATCGTTGTGTCTTAATTGGCCTTTAAACTAGCTATACATAAATAATTATATTCACAAGATACCCAGGTTAGACTAGCTTGGTCCATAGCATTATATACCAGGAGACGTATAACTTATACCATTAGTACATATATAATTATACACAAGAGATCCCCAGGTTATACCAGCATGCTCCATATCACTATACACAGGAGATGTATAAATTATACTGCTTGTACAGATATAGTTATATAGAGAAGATACCCAGGTTATACCAGCATGTTCCATATCACTATATGCAGGATATATAACTTATACCAGCTTTTGTTATTGTTAGCCGTTTAGTCATTCATGACCCTAAAGGCTCCCTCCATCTATGTTTTTCGGTTTTGCTTCTTGTGTTGTATCCATGCCAGTATCAGCTCTGACAGTATCAGCCATCATATTCTTTGGTGGCCCGGTCTTCTTTTGCCATTGATCTGTCCAAGTAGTATAGATTTTTCTAGCGACTGATCACATTACATGGCCACAATCCGTGAGTCTGAGTCTGGTCATGTTGCCCAGGTTATACCAGCATGCTCAATATATATATAGGAGATGTATAATTTATACCAGCTGTACATATATAATTATGTTCAGGAGATACCCAATGTTAGAGTGTGCATTTGGGACCTGTTGTTGTACAGGCTTCCTGGTGCACACCTTCACAGGTAGGGGTTAATTGAGCTGGCTGGGTGTGGTATTCTCCAATAGCCAATCCCCTTTAGTCTGCAGCATATAAAAAACAGCATCTCTCAGTAGTTGATGCTGGTCATTTTACTGCTTGGATATTACTGTCTTGTGCCCACTCAGAGCTGGTGTATCCCTCTCTCCTCCCCTGAAGACGGTCTGGACACCTGCAGCCCCTGACTGCATCATATGCAGACCCCCTCTTCCCTTCCCCTGACAGGTGCGGCCTCCAGATGTCTGATGTCTCGTTTCTGTGTCAGATGGGTGATGCCTGACACTGATCCCTATGTCAGCACGGTGGGGTTCCTGTTGTATGTCGTATGCACAACCTGGTATGTTGGTGTGAACAGTGACTTGTGTTGTATGTCTATGCAAGTGGCCAGACATGAGGTGTGAACAGTCGTGTTCTACGTGGGGTGCATTACCTGTTGTACATTTGGTGTGAACAGCGACACATGTTAGGTCTGTGCAGGGTTCCAGACATGTTCCGTATGTCCAGTCCTGTTCAGTGTTTGGTGTGTCAGTACATTGTCGTGTCCGGTGTGTCAGTTCAGTGCTTCTCTCCAGCTCCCTGATCAGGGATAGCCAGGTCACTAGAAGAAGACAGTGGGGCTGCTTTATCGAGGCGATGACTCCGCTTTTAGGCAGGCGTGTCCCTCTTTCCCTGATCAGGTAGGGACAGTTGTCCATTCAGTTTCCTGGACTGGTGCACTTGGTCCATTCAAGTACTATATGTGTGTGTTTGTGGAGTGGCGCTTTAGTGCGCCCAGCGGACGTAACACCCAGGTTGTACCGGTATGCGGCATATGACTATATGTATTGATTATATGAGCTGTACATATGTAATAACACATAGGAGATACCCAGGTTATACCAGGATGCATCACATTCTATGCGCCCCTCCTCAAGTGCAACTGTTTTAGGTCCATCTCCTCATACTACAACGCATTTCAGGGGCTCACATTCATTGCCTAAGGCCTCTCAGGGACCTCTTCTTCAGGTGAAGTGTCCTCCTCCAACCTGTTATAGTTTAGTAAGTTATTCCGGCACTTTTAATGCCAAACTCCAGAGAATCAGAGAATTAAGAAAAAAAATGCACTTTCAAAAGAAAAATCACCGCACTTAATCTGTCCGAGCACGCGGATCTAAAGGCATTTATCAAAACTTGAGTAATTTGTGTCTTGGCTCAGCTCATGAATTTCACAAAGCATCTGCAGCGGCGAGATTCCCCGATATTATTGTCGCTTCAGTGTGCCGCCGGAAAGATTAATAACATGAATTTGTTTTACATCAATTAGAGGAGGCGCTGACGTCCTTTGTTGGAGGAGGCGACAGGTCCAACAATACCCATCAGGGCCGGCCGGCTGATGAGCGCCACAAAAATGGAGCTTTTCAGTTTTTTTCTCTACTTGTATCTATATTGATTTTTAATTTTCTGGACGGGGAGAAAAAAGATTATTATGTGATGTATTGTGTCACACGGCAAACCCGTCGCCGCTGAGTTCAGCATCATCCTTTATGCATTTGGCAAGGTTGGAAAAGCGGATACATTTCCCCATCAAAATAATAAACAAGCCATAGTCCTTATGTACTAAAAGCTGAGGCCGGCCTTAAAGGGGATGTTACTTGTCAATATCTTTAAAGGCACAATGAGAACATTAGTTCGAAGAACTCCACCCCCCCCCCCCATCAAGGATGCTTAGCGGCAAGGGAGTTACAAAAATCGTCAATCACACCAATGGAATGCAGACACCGTGGGGCAGATTAGCCACGATTAGCTACAGTCTAGCCAAGCCCCCTTTCAGCTAAGTCCCGCCCTCTCCCGCTAACCAAGACGTGGGGGATTCTTCATTTTGGTATATTTGCTTCATAAATAGATCTAAATCTTGATGCAATATGAAGCGTAATCACATGAGTGAATCCACCTCATTATACTTTCTATAGGGCGCCCTCGCAGGGGCGTATTATGTAATAGCAGGCTAAAAAGCCAATTTATTGATAACTTGGTCATTCAGAAATGTGCATTGTTTGCGTGAAAAAAAAACGCAGCATGTCCTATTTCCGTACGCTCTACTCCACTGACAGGAAGTTACATAGTAGCAGCCAATCAGTAGCCACTGACACGTAACTTCCTGTGCCGTCCCTTCTGTGATTGGCCAATATCCTTATATCTGAGGCGTACAATGTAACGCTGGATTATCTGCTGCTACAAGCCAGATGTACAGAGAAAGCACAAACTGCTTACAAACTACATAAAACAATGGTTTCCCGCCCCCCCCACGCTGGGATCAGCCTCATTCCTGGCGGCAGAGTGTGGAAAGCTCAGGGAATACTTGATATTCAGGAAGTTAAACGACTGCAGGCTTCCCGCGGTCCATCGCAGCGATATGGAAGGCAGAGCAGTCGTAATTCTCTAAATGTGATTCTTAATGAGCGGTTTTTCTGCCAGGAATGGAAGCAATCAGCAAGTCTCGCCGTTATAAACAGTTGGTTTTAGGGGATTTCGTCTCCTAAAAATGATCTGCCGGATCCAGGAGGACCCGTTGCTTCATGTATGAAGCTGAACTGTTGGAGAAGATGTACAGTGAAGTTAGTCCCGCACACCGGAGCCAACGGCCCTTTATTGGACGCTGCGGTTCGCATGGACAGACTGTATGACGATGGACGATTCCATGGCCCGTGTTCCCCATTAGCTTCTGTCATACTTTCCAACTTTAGAACAAAAAGAGCCACAGCCGTAGCAGCATGCGCAGCCGCCTCAGCAGGTCTGTATAGCATTCGAATAGAAGTCCGCAGCACACCACAACGCCCAATAGCGCAGAGGTCTTTTAAAGAGTATGCCAAGCCACCAGTGGGACCATGAACCTGCAGTCCCGGTGTCGTGTTCCAAGTGAAGAAACTGACATCAAGCCTGATGAAGCCTATATCCTAGTCGAAACGTTGCCTGTACTTGTCTTTTAATATGGAGCAATAAAATCTGGATCCTTTTACTTCAAAACCCTCATTGAATGCTGCCACTTTCTTCACTTGGAACTCAGCAGATTTGTATGACAGTCTACACCCCTTTTATGCCCTCCCAGGTACGCGTCAAGCATTTAACCCACCTGTAGTCCCGATCCAGCGACACTGTAATCAGTGCAAACTATGATCGATAATAACCGGATGGCAGAAGGTCAAACAGCTCAGGAGCCCCTCCGGGACACAGACAGGGGTCAAACTCTATAACATTCATATGACCTAATGGGTCATATGAACAGGAGATACCATCTTGGCACAATCCCTTGAACAAAAGGTACCTGGGTCAATCTAGCCTGGGTTATACCACCATGTATAAGAAGATGCTTCTAAGCATTGTCCCAATTGTCTTATTATGACGTGGGGTCTGTTAGAGGGTTTACTGTCGGACCCCAAGAGCAGAGAGGTGCCAGGAGCTTCCACCAATAGAGAGGTGACTGGTTATGTTTTTTATTACCCAACCAAATGAATGGGTGTTACAAAAAACGGTTATGGTCACAGTTGGGGGCGGGGTCTATGTAGCTTTAGCTAAACATTAGTACTTACCCTTCAAGATAATCGATATTCTGCACAGTGCAATGTGATACCCCAAAGGCGGCCCTACGAAACGCAGATTAACCGTTGAGATCACCGGCACTAAAACTATTTACCTTTCCGACTGCCTGATCGCATTCATCACCAGTTCCGTCATTGGCAGTCTCTGTATCGGAGATGACGCCTTGCTTCCCCCATAAGTCTCGGCGTGCAGCGGCCGGCGAGCCGTTACATTGAGTGCTTGTAAATTAATCTGCAATGAACCTTCCATCTCTGGACTTATTTAATAGTATTACTTGTCTTGCTGACAGAAGTGAATCACAGTATCTGCTGACGGTAGAATAGATTGCCGCTAATGATTAGTGATTCCGTCTACCCAGGAGCCATCGCTTTCCTGACCCTGCAAAGAAACTCAAATCAATACAATTTTACAATGACATGGGAGATATGAGGGATGATAGGAGCCGCACATCTATCATCGGGCCGCGCTGAGGAATCGCTCTGCCTGCTAAAACTTTGTCTTACAAAGTCTGGTCAAAAGCGAGGAGAGCAGCCGAGCCTGCGGGTCATCCAATCAGACGGGGGTAGTCACATGATCTCAAGAAGATCCCCCAAATCACCCGTCACTGAAGATCCTTCATTAAAGGGGTTGTCCCGCGAAAGCAAGTGGGGGTATACACTTCTGTATGGCCATATTAATGCACTTTGTAATATACATTGTGCATTAATTATGAGCCATACAGAAGTTATTCACTTACCTGTTCCGTTGCTAGCGTCCCCGTCTCCATGGTGCCGTCTAATTTTCAGAGTCTAATCGCCCGATTAGACGCGCTTGCGCAGTCCGGTCTTCTTTCTTCTGAATGGGGCCGCTCGTGCCGGAGAGTGGCTCCTCGTAGCTCCGCCCCGTCACGTGTGCCGATTCCAGCCAATCAGGAGGCTGGAATCGGCAATGGACCGCACAGAAGACCTGCGGTCCACCGAGGGTGAAGATCCCGGCGGCCATCTTCGCAAGGTAAGTAAGAAGTCACCGGAGCGCGGGGATTCGGGTAAGTACTATCCGTTTTTTTTTTTTAAACACCTGCATCGGGTTTGTCTCGCGCCGAACGGGGGGCTATTGAAAAAAAACAAAAACCGTTTCGGCGCGGGACAACCCCTTTAAGTAATTCTATTTAATGGTTTCTTAGTTTTTTTCTTAGTGGGTGGCGACCCATATGGCAGCCGATTTGGGTCTCCAAACGTTGGTCGCTCAGTTTTCTTACACCTTCCATCAGACGCTTACGTATTTTGGCCAAGATGTTAACCCCTTAAAGGATGCGGCCGTTTGTTTCATTTTCATTTTCTCCTCCCACTTTCAAACACTCCAACCTCTTCTGTCTTCATCAGCGCTGCCGTCTGAGGACTCGTTGTTTGCAGGACGGGTTGTATTTCTTATGCTGCCATTTAATGTGGCGCATAATGTACTGATATCATTAAAAACCTTCCGCCATCTTTGGGAGGGCTTGTTTCTGCGGTGCGCACACTGCAGCAGGTATGGCCTGGTGACTTTATTCTCGGGTCGTCCGATCACTGCGATCCAAATTCAGAGAGGTTTTTTCTGCGCTACTTTAAAAAAAAGTTAATTATCTTGGGAAGAATAGCGGAGTGTTTTCTGCCGCCATCTTCTGGCCGCCATTACTTTTTCGTTTCTCCGTGGATGCAGTTGTGTGGAGGTGTGTTTTTGGCGGGACGTCCTGCAGCTTCTTGGCACCATCTTGGAGTACGTTTGACTTAGTGATCGCTTTCATCACATTTTTTCTTGGTGACCAAAAAAAAGTAAATTCTGTCTTTTTGTATTTCTGCCGTTCAGCGTGTGGAATAAATAATGTGTTACTTTGATGGATCAGACTTTTACAGATGCAGCGAAACCCAATATGTTTTTGTTTTTTTACTTAGATTTTTTATTATAGATATAGAAAAGGTTTGTTTTTTTACTTTTATTTTTTTTTTATAATTTTCGAAACTTTTTTTGCTCCTTTTTGCAGCCTTCATAGAGGACTTGAACTTGCGATAGTTGGATCGACCACAGGCATGGCTTCATCGGCAATCAGCAATGGCAGCATGTGGCGCACCCCACCCTGTGTATGCCATATCCATGTGCAGGTATAATACTACCCTTATACGTGGCTGTTCACCAGTATGCTGCACCTGTGCCCGCCTGTGTCCTGCTGGGAGGTGCTGTCTGTACCCGCTGCCCGCATGTATCATTGTAGTAGTATACAGGTAAATATGGCCGCTGAGGTTTTATATTTTAGTAGCTGATTAGCCGGCGTTGGACGTGTATTTTTTTGTTTGGACGCAAAAATATATGCGTGTGTACTATTTTAATATGTTGGTATATGAGGAGGAGGTCGTCTGTGTAATATATTAGTATATCTAGTGTGTATGGGAGCGGACCACCTTCTCGATGATCTTCAGGAAAGAAGGATCGTGGGCTGAATTCTCAGTGCCTAACCTTCTGTTTTCTGGGAGATAAGCCGGCATCAGGGCTTTCTGTCTGCGGCTTACCTCCCTGAATACACAAATGCTCAGCTGAGCTGAGCCGCCATGTGTGCAGGGGGGGCTAGAGGAAACAGTCGTCGGATGGATGACTGTTGTTGAAGGTGTTTGGGCAGTGTGGGGGCATAGTACATACGGTACAGCGTGGGGGTACAGTACATACGGTACAGCGTGGGGGTACAGTACATACGGTACAGCGTGGGGGTACAGTACATACGGTACAGCGTGGGGGTACAGTACATACGGTACAGCGTGAGGGTATAGTACATACGGTACAGCGTGGGGGTGTAGTACATACGGTACAGCGTGGGGGTGTAGTACATACGGTACAGCGTGGGGGTGTAGTACATACGGTACATCGTGGGGGTACAGTACATACGGTACAGCGTGGGGGTGTAGTACATACGGTACAGCGTGGGGGTACAGTACATACGGTACAGCGTGGGGGTACAGTACATACGGTACAGCGTGGGGGTACAGTACATACGGTACAGTGTGGGGGTATAGTACATACGGTACAGCGTGGGGGTATAGTACATACGGTACATCGTTGGGGTGTAGTACATACGGTACAGCGTGGGGGTACAGTACATACGGTACAGCGTGGGGGTACAGTACATACGGTACAGCGCGGGGGTACAGTACATACGGTACAGCGCGGGGGTACAGTACATACGGTACAGCGTGGGGGTATAGTACATACGGTACCACGTGGGGGTATAGTACATACGGTACAGCGTGGGGGTGTAGTACATACGGTACATCGTGGGGGTATAGTACATACGGTACATCGTGGGGGTATAGTACATACGGTACAGCGTGGGGGTGTAGTACATACGGTACATCGTGGGGGTGTAGTACATACGGTACAGCGCGGGGGTACAGTACATACGGTACAGCGTGGGGGTGTAGTACATACGGAATAGCGTGGGGGTGTAGTACATACGGTACAGCGTGGGGGTATGGTACATACGGAATACTTCACCAATTGGCTACCTAAAATAAATAAATAAATCGACACAACCCGGGAGCAGCCGATAATAAGCTGCTCACCGCCTTCTTTATTACAACTTCAATTCAAATAAATATTTTAGCGTATTAAAACCAAGTCCAGAATTCAGCTCAGACTCCAGCGGCTCCATCCGACAGAGAAGGCCATTCAAATTGTGGACAACTTTATCCAAGACTCTTAATAATAAAAACAGTAAACCACAACACTGCATCAAATAACATGAGGAAGGAGCAGGCGGAAGACGGGCGTATCACGCATTTCAAGCCTGCAATACCCAATCTGGCCACTGCAGTGTGAATGGAGCTGCCTGCTTCATGCAGAAATCAGCTCAGGGCATGAGCACATATGGCCGGTGAACAGCTGATTGTCTGGAGTCAGAACCATGCTTGTCTACTGTTGATGGTCTGTCCTGCTTGTAGGCCATCGGTGGTTTGCAACTGGACAACCCATATAAATTCAGTGGAGAAAAGGGTAAGGAATATCGAATGGGGCTTATAGATTTACATTTCATTATTAAATAGCGTCCTTTCAATTTACCTGTGTCATTGTAGTTGGGTGTGGTGCTTTGGTGGTCCTAATAGGGTGGAAGGCCACCAGAGGCTGAAGCCTTTCAAAAATTAGCCCTGTACTGTGGCTAGTGGAGCCTCTGAGCCGAGTGGGGGGGGGGGGGGGGGGGGATAAAAAAAAGGCTTGTAGTGTTTAATTGATTTAAGCACCAGATTTTGTAGCTTTGAGCCGCCCGCCCTTACTTTGAGTTTATCTTATTGTTTCGTGTCGTGAAATAAAATGTCTGCTGTGGCCAGAATGATCCAAAATATACCAGGTCGGTTAAAAGGGGGAGGGGTCAGGAGAGGCGGACGTAGTCTGAAGGGTACGGCGGCACTGGACTCTGCTGTACCGGGTCTGGAAGAGCGACATCTACAGAGGCTACAGAGGCCGTGGCATGTAAGGACAGGTCTGCTTCTAAAGGATGCGCTATCCGGAGATGGCCTCCAGCTCGCCTCCCATGAACTTACCTCCCTTCTGCATCGCCTTTATTCTGAACATGCGGCCCGAATGTCTGAGATGGAAACAGGAGCAAACAAGACGCTGGTTACTCTGGGCGATATCACCTCCGCAGATACCTTATTGCAGAGACTCATCTTCATGCAGGAGAAGCTCTGGAGCTTTTTGAACATATTGGGCTCGCTGCACTTAAGAGCAAAGAGCCTGAAATTGTGAAACTTCAGGGAATACATAAAACTTTGGAGCATCAGAGCCGCAAGATATAAAAGAAGCTGAAACCAAGTGTCAGGAGAATTTATATTTGTCATTTGCTATTTTGAGATTTCAAAGCCTCAGGATCTCCAGGTCCGGATGAACGGAGGGAGCGGACCGTCTTCAAAAACCAACAACAAGGAAATCTATTTGAAAAGAGTCAGACATTTAAAGGGCATCTGGAGCCAGGAGGGATCCCCCGGGGGCAGAGAGAAGAGAGGAGTCCGATAGACTCCAGGACTGGTGATCAGAGGGCACAACAGCGCTTAGGTCAGTGAAGAATGCCGATGTGCCGTGGATGGAAGAAGTCTAAGGCTCTCCATTCGTGGCCCTCTTGTCATCTGTGGTTGGTGGTGTTCACCCAAGGTTGGCCTCCTATTGGTGCTCTCTAGAGAAGAGAACAGCTCCTTGTGCATCCCTATTACAGAAGTCTGTGGCTGTCCTTAGTTGACAAAGTTTGTCCTAGCAGGGCCCCCCATGTCTTTAGGCTGTGGTCACACGGGACGGTAATCCTGCGAAAATCTTGCAGAATGACCACACCGAAAAACTGAGATTTCCGCAGGATAAGCACAGCTTCAAATCTTTGCTGGCTACTCTTGGGATTAGGAGCCGTGGGCAGAATTGCCATGTCGACTTTCCGCACAGAAATTCTGCCCCATGTGAACCCAGCCTTATGCTGCCTGAGGCTTAGTGTGAAATGGCGCCCCCTCCCCTGCCGGCAACCCAGCCCCCAACTCATTTTACAGGTATGAAAGCGCCAATACACAAAATACAACCCATATATGAACCATTGAGACTTGGCTGAAGTGACAGACTAATAGTGGCCCCAGTAGTGGCCCCAATAGTAAGCAATCCCTTCAGTGTCCTTAATAGTAATAATAACTCCCTTGATGGCCCCAGTAGTAATAGTTACCCCCCCATAGTGGCCCCAGTATTAATAATGTATCCCTTAGTGGTCCCACTAGTAATAGTGACCCCCATAGCGGTCCCAGTATTATTAGTGCCTCTATAGTAACCCCAGTAATAATAATGTCCTTCATATTCACCTAGTAGTAAACCTGCCCACTATAGTGGCCCTAGTGGTAATAGTGACCCCCCATAGTTGACCGAGTAATAAGTGGTCCCAGTAGCAATAGTGCCCCTATAGTGACCCCAGTAATAATAGTGACCCCCATATTCCACTAGTAGTATAAGTGCCCGCTATAGTAGCACCATTAATGATAGTGACCCCTAAAGTGACCCCAGTAGCAATAGTGACCCCTAGTGACTCCAGTAATAAGTGACCCCCATAGTGCCCCAGTAGTTACTTTGTACTAAACTTTCAGTCGGGCAGCAACCCCACAAGCAGTGCTCGCACTGTGTCTGCAGCTCCCATCAGGCAGCGGCCGTGCTGTCATCAGTCTGTGACCCCTAACATTTTTTACACCAAAATCTGACAAACTATTTTATAAATTCTCCCCTGCATCAGTAATCCCCCGACCAGCGCACACTGCGTATGCAGGGGTCAGAAGATTCTGGTCTTGGAAGATAGAAAAGAAAGCCTGTGGTTGGTGGATCCGTGGTACAACAGCATGGAGGTAGGATGGCGGGTAATAGAACTCTACTCCACTGGTGTAACTATAGGGGATGCGGTTGCACCTGGGCCCAGGAGCCTTAGGGGGCCCATAAGGCCTCTCCTCTCCATATAGGGAGCCCAGTACTATGAATAAAGCATTACAGTTGGGGGCTCTGTTACAGGTTTCGCATTGGGACCCAGGAGCTTCAAGTTATGCTTCTGTGTTAAGGGGTTAAGAGAAGTTGGGGGCCCCAAGACAAACTTTTGCACCCAGGCCCATGTGCCTTTAGCTGCGCCCCTGCTTCACCCTATAAGACCAGAGGGTTGCATTAACCCCTTTCAGTTCTTGTAAGTGAGTATACACCTTAGAGCAGCTTCTGAGCAGCCAGAGTCGGCTTTGACTAACAGTCGGCATTCCGCTGTTAACCCCTTCCATGCCACGATCAGTGGCATGTAAATGTTTAGAGTGAGGGTGCTCCCTCTGTGTTGTCATCGGCCCTCTGTCATGTAATCGCGGAGGGTTGATGGTTTGCATTGCCTGTGATCACTATGAGAAGTGATAATGTATTGCAGTACAGAAGTACTGCAGTGTATCATTAGAGCGATCACAGCATCGTAGGATCATGTCTCCACAGGAATTTAAAAAATGTAAAAAAAAACCAATAAATATAATTTTAAAAAAAACAGATTAAAATTAAAAAAAACATGTGAACTTTCCCTTTTTTAATTTTTTTTAAATTAAAAATCCACGTTTGGTGTTTAACAGATCTGCAATGAACACACTTTTTATCCTGCACAGCAAACAAGGCTGAAAAAAGGATCCACATGGCTGGATGATAAGTGTGATTGGGCGGCGAATTTACAGGGTTAAAAGCTCTTCAGAAGAGACCGTGGGAACCAGAAAGGGGGAGGGGCATGTCTGTACGTTAAATCGTACTTAGTGCCGAGGCTACGAGAAGATATAGGGGCAGGAGATGAACAGGTGGAATCTCTGTGGGTAGAAATACAGGGAGATAAAAATAACAAAATCCTGATAGGGGTCTTCTATAGGCCACCAAAAGCAACGGAAGAAACTGAAACCTTACTATTAAGGCAGATAGATGAGGTGTCAAAACGAAACGAAGTAATTATCATGGGGGACTTTAATTATCCGGATATAATATGGGAAAACGAAACCTGCAAATCTCACAGGGGTGATAAGTTCTTGAGAGTAATTAAAGATAAGTACCTTACCCAACTTTTATGGGAACCAACGAGAGGGAGGGCCACTCTGGACTTAGTACTAACAAACCGGACAGAATAAAGGGGGTGCAGGTGGAGGGGCACTTGGGGAACAGCGACCACAATATAATCAACTTCCAGCTGTCATTCAAAAAGAAGCCTTATCAGGGAGCGACAAACAAACTAAACTAAACTTTAGTAAAGCAAAATTTGATGAGCTTAGAACTACTATCGGTAACATTAATTGGGACAACATCCTCCAAAATATCAGTACAGAGGACAAATGGGAAAAGTTTAAAAGGATCCTAATCACCTCATGTGAGCAGTTCATTCCCTTTAAAAATAAAAGAATCTCAACTAAAAGGAAACCAATGTGGCTCGACAAGACGGTAAGAGGGGCAATAAACGAAAAAACGAAAGCGTTCAAACTACTAAAGCAAGAAGGCAGCAAAGAAGCGCTAAAAACCCCCCAAAATATGTAAAGATAAGATCAAAACTGCTAAGGAGGAGGCAGAAAGACTGATCACCAAAGAGAGCAAAAACAACCCGAAACTATTTTTCAACTACTGTATATTAACAGCAAAAGGATTTGCAGGGAGAGCGCTGGCCCTTTAACAAATAATGCAGGAGAAATCATTGAAGATGATAGAGGGAAGGCAAATCTATTAAACAGTTTCTTTTCATGTGTATTCACAAACGAAAAGGAAATGTCACAGGAGATGCAGGGGAATAAAATGAACCCCTCAAAAAATATCTCATACCTAACACAGGAGGAGGTGCGGAAGCGGTTAAAGAAGATTAAAAATCGATATATCGCCAGGCCTATATGGAATACACCCAAGGGTACTAAGGGAACTAAGTGATGAGATAGCTAGGCCGCTATATCTAATATTTCTAGACACTATCAAGACCGGGGTTGTACCATTGGATTGGCGCATTGCCAACGTGGTTCCAATTTACAAAAGGGGTCCAAAAGTGAGCCTGGTAACTACAGGCCAGTAAGTCTCACTTCAGTAACTAGAAAAATATTCAAAGGGGTTTCTGAAGAATACCTCAATGAGAACAACGGTATAACTCCTCACCAGCATGGATTCATGAAGGATCGATCATGTCAGACCAATCTGATCAGCTTCTACGATGAAGTAAGCTCTAGGCTGGACCTGGGAGAGTCTATTGATCTCGTATATCTGGACACCGTGCCGCATAATAGGCTGATATACAAAATGAGAAGCTCGGACTGGGTGAAAACGTGTGTATCTGGGTAAAGAACCGGCTCAGAGATAGAAAGGAGAGGGGGGTAATAAATGGTTCGTACTCTGATTGGGCCCCCGTCGCTAGTGGGGGGCCACAGGGTTCAGTATTAGGCCCCACTCTGTTCAACATATTTATCAATGACCTGATAGAGGGGCTGCACAGCAAAATATCAATATTTGCAGATGACACAAAATTATACAAGGTAATTAATACAACGGAGGACAATGTGCGGCTACAAACGGACCGAGATAAGCTGGGGGCTTGGGGAGAAAAATGGCAAATGAAGTTCAATGTTGATAAATGTAAGGTTCTGCACATGGGCAGGAGGAACGGATGTCACCAATATACACTAAATTGGGTACAGCTAGGGAAAAGACCTGGGGGTACTAGTGGGCTGTAGACTAAACTGGAGTAACCAATGCCAGTCAGCTGCTGCAAAAGCTAATAAAGTCTTGGGGTGCAGTAAAAGAGGTATAGGGGCGAGGGCCGAGGACATTATCCTCCCACTATATAAGGCACTAGTCAGGCCTCAGATGGAATACTGCGTACAGTTCTGGTCACCGGGGCTCAGGAAAGATGTTACAGTACTGGAGGGGGTTCAAAGAAGAGCAACTAAACTAATAAATGGAATGAAGGGACTGGAATACCCAGAGAGGCACCAAAACTGGGATGATTCACCCCGGAAAAAAAGATGGCTAAGGGGCGACCAAATACCTATGTATAAATACATGAGGGGACAATACAAGGATCTCTGCCACAATCTGTTTACACCCAGGACTGCGAAGGTAACAAGAGGGCATCCGCTACGTCTAGAAGAAAGCAGGTTTCATCACCAACACAGAAAGGGGTTCTTTACTGTAAGAGCAGTGAGACTGTGGAACTCTCTGCCTGAGGATGTGGTGATAGCAAAATCCATAGAGGAGTTTAAAAGGGGGCTGGATGTCTTTCTGGAGAGGAAGGATATTATAGGATATAAATCTTAGGTTAATTGTCAATCTGGGTATACAGGCAGGTAGGAACTATTAGGGGTTGGTCCAGGGAACAGTCTGATTGCCATTAGGGAGTCGGGAAGGAATTTTTCCCCCAAAAGGGCTAATTGGCTTCTGCTCTTGGTTCTTTTTTTGCCTTCCTCTGGATCAACAACACAGGAGGATAGACAGGCTGGACTAGATGGACATTGTCTTCATTCCGCCTTACAAACTATGTTACTATGTAACCAGGGGCGTAACTATAAAGGGTGCAGGCGATGTGGTTGCGCCCGGGCCCAGGAGCCTTAGGGGGCCCATAAGGCCTCTCTTATCCATATAGTAAGCCTAGTACAATGAATAAAGCATTATAGTTGGGCCCCTATTACAGGTTTTGCATTGTGGCCCAGGAACTTCAAGTTACACCTCTGTATGTTACTATGTTGTTTACTGTGACATTGTCCAATCACTGCTAACTTCTAGGGACACGCCCTCTTGACAGGGTCAACGGTAACCCAGTTGTCAATTTTTTCAAGACTATTAAAGCAGAACAACAGAGGAACAGCGAGATGTTCTACCAAAAGGGCTAGAGATATCTTACACCACGGTGGGAGGGAGGGGGGGACACACAGCAAGGGGGTGGTGGTGGCCGGTCACCTTTAGATATATGTAACCTGGTGCTACTGTGCGGTCAGCGACTACAGCAGGGAGAATACAATGCAAACAATGAGACGCTTCCCTGCAGACCCCTGGGGAGGTGCGCTGACCTCCCAGCGTTACGCGCCGCTGCGATTCATTTAGTGACACTTTCTTCACATCTGCCTCGGAAGTCCCGACTGCAATCTCGTGTGGCGCTATTTTACCCAAGCGGGAAGCCCAAAGGAATCCATCATAGTCAGTGGCATCTGTCAGACACCAGTCGTTTGCGTCCTCAGCTGGGACCCGTTCTCAGCTGGGATTCTGCTTTCCTGTTCCCATGATGGAATAAAACCATGGAAACCCTGAATGCGGATGCGAACACTCCAAAAGTGTAATCGTGGAAGAGATTCTTTGGCATCTTTTAAACAGCCATGCTGACGAAAACACATTGTCCATACCTGCCCTCCTCACTTGCTCACACTCTGGAGGTCTCATCTGTGTATTGCAGACACTTCCTTGCAGTGCAGATTTTGGTTTTACTTTCACATCTATCCCTTGATGCTTCAGTACAGCATTAGCTGAGGCTATACCATTTCTGCCTGCTGTGGGGATCATTTAATTATCATTACCTTCTGCATTCACCTAAATAAGCTACAACCCATAAGTATACAGTCAGGAGGCCGAGCTGTGATCTCCTCTATTATAGCTGTGTGACGGCAGCTGTTGGGTCATCATCAGTAACTGTGACAGGAGTTTCTGAGCCCCTGTAGGGGGATTCAGTGGTAAATCCATGAAACAACATCACACAGACTGATAATCTGACTAGTTTCAGACAACATAACCCCAAGTAGATCTGAGCTGGTCAGAACGGAGATCACATGACCATCTGAGGAAAAAGAGCCAGGAGTTTAGGATAGAATGGCATAACTAACCAAAGTAACACTTACTGACGTATACTAGGGGGGGAACCTACATCATGAATAAATGAAAAGAATCACCAGAGTGACCCTTTAAGCATTACAGGCACAAGACGGGATGATCCAGATATGAAAAAAATACCTCCCTGCTGCCGCAGAGCTCTGCTGCTGTTGTTCTCAGCCCTCTGCTGCTTTGTAGGTGGCCAACAGTGACATCATCAGTGACATCGCTCAGACCTGCCAAAGGACAGGTTTATGCGATGTCTGCAGGCCTTCTGGCTGGGTGACATCAACAGTCCGATACTCACCGTGGTGCCGGACCGCCGAAGCAGCGCCATGGTGAGTATATTTCCTCTAGATTGAGGGGGTGGGGGAGAAAAGCACAAAACTGTATAAAGGAAATAACTTGGAAACCATCCTCAACGTTATTCTTCTGGTAATTGGACGATGGGCAATTGTTATCAAGAAAACAAGTATCACAAGTGAATGAATAATGAATGAGGTGAAGCAGTTTACCCTCCGGCCATCAGCAGCTGGAAGAGAACAGGTGGGGAGCGGAGGAAGCACCCGAGCGGACGCTGAGGGCGCGGCTACCACCTGATGTCGCTCTACCTTTATCTGCGAGTATGTGCCGGCAGACGGATGGAAGAAGAGTAAAAAGTATCCAAAGCCACCATCATCAAACATTAGGGAATGCGGAACCTTAAAGGAGGATTCCGGGACTTGTCAGTTAATGAACTTAAAGACAGAAAAGCACACTGTGACAGTCCCTTATACTCACATCACCGTTCTTACCCCCTCGTGTCTCACTGGCGGCGGTCAGCTGACCCTGCCATACTGAACTTCAGCACCTTCCACTGCTGTCAGCTAATGCGGCCACTACTGGTCCTGTCCGTGTCCGGCTCGAATGTGACGGTCCGGTGGACAGGAGCCAATTCAGAGGGGAATGTTACGCAGGTGCAGTCGGAGCTCATTTCTTCTAAACTACCTATGTCCTACCAATCTCTTACCCTGCTCCGCTGCTGCTGACCTCTTACCCTGCCGCGCTGCTGCCGACCTACTACCCTGCCGCGCTGCTGCCGATCTCTTACCCTGCCCGGCTGCTGCCGATCTCTTACCCTGCCCGGCTGCTGCCGATCTCTTACCCTGCCCGGCTGCTGCCGATCTCTTACCCTGCCCGGCTGCTGCCGATCTCTTACTCTGCCCGGCTGCTGTCGATCTCTTACCCTGCCCGGCTGCTGTCGATCTCTTACCCTGCCCGGCTGCTGTCGATCTCTTACCCTGCCCGGCTGCTGCCGATCTCTTACCCTCCCCACCTGCTGTCGATCTCTTACCCTCCCCACCTGCTGTCGATCTCTTACCCTCCCCACCTGCTGTCGATCTCTTACCCTGCCCGGCTGCTGCCGATCTCTTACCCTGCCCGGCTGCTGCCGATCTCTTACCCTGCCCGGCTGCTGCCGATCTCTTACCCTGCCCGGCTGCTGCCGATCTCTTACCCTGCCCGGCTGCTGCCGATCTCTTACCCTGCCCGGCTGCTGCCGATCTCTTACCCTGCCCGGCTGCTGCCGATCTCTTACCCTGCCCGGCTGCTGCCGATCTCTTACCCTGCCCCGCTGCTGTCGATCTCTTACCCTGCCCCGCTGCTGTCGATCTCTTACCCTGCCCCGCTGCTGTCGATCTCTTACCCTGCCCCGCTGCTGTCGATCTCTTACCCTGCCCCGCTGCTGTCGATCTCTTACCCTGCCCCGCTGCTGTCGATCTCTTACCCTGCTCCGCTACTGTTGATCTTTCCTCCTGCCCCGCTGCTGCCGATATAAACCCTGTGCAGCCGCCACCAATCTTTCATCCTGCCTTACTGTTGCCGATATTTTACCCTGCCCTGCTGCTGCCGATCTCTTACCATGTACCATTGCTGCCGATCTCTTATTCTGCTCCGCTGCCACCAATCTTTCATCCTGCCCCACTGCTGCCGATCTCTTACTCTACTCCGCTGCTGCCGATCTCTTATTCTGCCCTGCTGCCACCAATCTTTCATCTTGCCTCACCGCTGCTGATCTTTCATCCTGCCCCACTGATGCTGATCTCTTACCCTGCTCCGCTGCTGCCGATCTCTTATTCTGCCCTGTTGCCACCAATCTTTCATCCTGCTCCGCTGCTGCCGATCTCTTACACCGGATTGTTATCTGCGGTAGGCCGGCTGCACATGAATGGGTCGGATTCCGGATACAGGACCCCGCTGTGGATTCCGACCCTGTGCCTGGCCGACGTTCATGCGTACCTGACTTTTCTTTCTTCCTTCTGTACTGCCGATGGTCCACACGACTCGCCATCACAATGGCGCAGTACAGTTCTTTAGAAATACCGGAGCTGAAGCCCAAGGGCTGTAAGTGGAGGCAGGCATGACAGGGTTAACGGGAAGGGAAAGAGTTAATGAAAAGAGGAGGTGCTAGAGAGAGAGAAAAGTGCAGGAAGAAGTGGGAGGAGCCAGACCTGGAGCAGAGCAACAGAGAAGAAGTGGGAAGGACTTGCTGAGGGGACAGTGAAGAGTCCCACCCACCTGTCCGTTTGGAAGGGAGGCGGAGATTATTTTTCTCGTCATGGCAGCGGGTAAGGGGATCCTTGGAGTCAGCACAAAAGTGGGGTGAGGGGGAAGGCAGGGGCTGGATAGCTACCTTCCCCCCCTTGATTGATCATTAGGTGGGGCTGTCGCCTCTTTCCTTGGAAAAGCGGGAGTCCCTGCAAAGTTGCTTGGTGTGGCTAGCCTGGGTATGGCTAGCGGGCCTCGGTGTCGGAAGGTAGAGGCTAGTTGGTGAGTGTGGCTAGCCTGGGTGTGGCTGGCTAGCCTCGGTATGGCTAGCTGGCCTCGGTATGGCTAGCTGGCCTCTGTGTCGGGAGGTAGGCGACTAGAGGCTAGTTGGTGTGTGTGACTAGCCTGGGTATGGCTCGTGGGCCTCAATGCTGGGAGGTAGGCGACTAGAGGCTAGTTGGTGAGTGTGGCTAGCCTGGGTATGGCTAGCGGGCCTCTGTGTTGGGAGGTAGGCGACTAGAGGCTAGTTGGTGAGTGTAGCTAGCCTGGGTATGGCTAGCGGGCCTCTGTGTTGGGAGGTAGGCGACTAGAGGCTAGTTGGTGAGTGTGGCTAGCCTTGGTATGGCTAGCTGGCCTCTGTGTCGGGAGGTAGGCGACTAGAGGCTAGTGGGTGAGTTGGGCCTCCTGAGTCGGTTGGTGTGCGGCGGGGGGCATTACAAATCTTTCCCTGGTTGGTGAGGCGACAGAAGTCTTCGGGCCCCCAGGACCCCCCTTTCTCTGGGATCGGGAATGTTATAATATGTTTTGATATTGAATGTTATGTTGTTTGTAATAAATGGCTGCTGTGGCCGATTCAATCCAGGAGGGTGCCCGTGGTTATTTAGGGAATTTACGGAGGTGAAGGCTACAGTAGGCCGCTATACCCGGCTCATGTTATTTTTTAAGTCCCGCCTTTTCCCATGTTGTCGCCAGGCAATGATGCGGAGTCCATGAGCTTTCCGCAATGTCAGTGCAGAAGGGCCGCGGGTCGGACGGCTCCTATTGACTTGAATGGAGGTCCTCTGTGTGGAATCGGCACATAAACAGAGCGCGCCGCCATTATTATTCCTCTGCGTGGAAAATCTCAATTGATTTCCGCTTGTGGAGAGGAGAAAGTGATTTGCCGCAGCGCGCGATGGCGGTGTTTGCTGCAGGATCCACAGGCGGACACTCGCTTCGGATTCCACAATCTAAGTCCACCCGCGTGCCGCCGGCCGTACCTGTATTTGCTAACCCAGCTCAGCTTGCAGTATGAACATAACGGGTGGCACGCGCCCCTCCCCCGCTCCCGTCGGGACCGGATTCCTGAGGCTTTGGGGCTATTCACATCATGGTGCAGGCAATGTGCATCACACAGCGCGGCAGCGGTGGGACTGGATGACCTCTGTAATGTTTATACTGCGGGCGGAGACCCCCATAACCCTTATCTCTACTCTAGAACCCCAGCGGCAGTGACGGCAGCCCCCCTCAGACCATCGAGGAAATGTTCATCCATATAGAATACTTTTTTCTGCAGACCGGCAGAATGAAACCAACCGTCTGTTATATCCTGCTACAAGCGAGTGTAGGGACCCGCCTTGGGCTCATTCACACGGAGTATCAGCGCTGCGTATGGCGCCAGTACTCGTTACACTGGAAGCGCTTCTTCAGACGACGGCATCTTAGCTCATTTTGTGCAGGTAAAAGTCCTGCGCGCAAAACATGAAGGACAGAAGCCATTTCTTCGCATGCGGTTCTCGCACCTACTCTATGTTGTACGCATTTGTACACCAAAGAGGCCCAAATACGTATGTGCGCGTGCGGGGGGGGGGGGGGGGGGGGGGCGCACACCGGCACCTCGATAGGCGTTACAGCCATTTAAATCAGGGTGGGACGAACTAGCGATCCCTCCGCAAATACGTATAGTACTGTGCGCAAAGTGTGGGGGCTGAGACTTCACTGACTGGCATTGAGGTATGTTTCACGAGTTTTTCCATGCATGAAAAATATGTAGCATGCGCCTGGTGTGTGTTACCGACCGAAATATCCCATTTAGGTCAACGGGATCACGTGAATCCACTGTGAATATGTGTGATACCTGTGTATTCACTGGATAGGTGTGATACCTGCGCGTCGGCTGGACAGGTGTGGCAGCTGCACGTCGGCTGGACAGGTGTGGCAGCTGCGCGTCGGCTGGACAGGTGTGGCAGCTGCGCGTCGGCTGGACAGGTGTGGAAGCTGCGCGTCGGCTGGACAGGTGTGGAAGCTGCGCGTCGGCTGGACAGGTGTGGAAGCTGTGCGTCGGCTGGACAGGTGTGGAAGCTGTGCGTCGGCTGGACAGGTGTGCATAATATCCACGATTCCGGCTTGCGTTTATTTTGTATTAAATATTCAATAAATATGCAAAAAAAGACAACATGCAGAAAATATGCAGTTTCAGTCTGTGAAAACTCACAGACCGAAGCTAAATCCTACCATGTGAATGAGCCCTCACGGCTGCTATTAAACTTGTAAACTATCGATGGCCTATTTTTAGGACGCACATAGTATATTGTGGGAGGTTGGCTGCCCAGAATCCCTGTTGATCAGTTGTCCACTGGGGTCGGTGTGCTTGTGCATTGAGTTGATTGCTGCAGGAAGCAGACAGCTCCGTTCCCACTGCAGTGGCCAGGCTTGGTGTTACAGGCATAGTTTTCATCCATTTCAATAGGAACCTTAGCTGCAATACCGAGCCTGGCCACTGCAGTGGGAACGGAGCTGTCTGCTTCTTGCAGCAATCAGCTCAATGCACAAGGACACTGCCCAGTGAGCAGCTCATCAGTGGGGGTCATGGGCGGCAGAACCTGCAGATCTACTACTGACGGCCAATCCTGCAGGCGCCCTTTGCATTGTCTAAACAGTTGAGCAGTTGACAGTTGACCAATTGCCTATAACATGTAAAATATAAGTAGCCTTTACAAGAATAGGCTTCAGAAAAGGCGACCGCTCAATGCTTTGGAAATGCCATAAAGTATAATGGTTACATTTTAAATAATGTTCCAGTCGATGACTTAACCACTCGGATGCCAAAGGAGAGAGAGAGACAATTGCTTGAATGTCAACCAAATATGGTGGGATGAGAACCTCACTCTGTACGGGGTGGGGGTTGGGATTAAGGAAACAGTTGAGCTGGCTTCATGGTGTTCTTCCGTGACCCCACAGAAGGCAATGGGTGTTACGCACACTGCTAGCCACACCTGCGCCCCCCGGTTATGGATGCAGCGCAGTTCAGTGCTGTTTGTGTAACTCCTGCTGACTTCTACTGGAGTTACGGAAACAACACAATGAAGCCCACCTGGCTGTTTGACCCCCAGTCACCCCGTACAGCGGGGCGAGGGCTGACGGCGCCACAACTAAAGAGAAGTGTTGCTGACTGTGTCCAAGTAGAGCTGTGAATACATGCGGCCGTCGGGAACCTAAACCTGTTTTTACAAGTTGCTTTAATAATTTATGGTTTTGGAGTTCTGACAACACGAATGTGCGGAAGGAACCCGAGCCGAGGAGTCTTAGGAGGCCATCGAGTCACGAGGACTCACACGTTAGAGGGCTGAAGGCAGCGGCTTGTGGGGTAGAAGGAACATGGAGTACAACTGCCTGTGCGTGCAGCGTCACCACGTCTCATCAGAAGCATGGTCGTCCCACTAGTAACACAGAATGTGAAGCTGAAAATAGCCCCCCGCCCATCCAGGTCAGCCTGTTACCCCCAATGTGGATCCAGAGGAAGGCAAAAAAAACCCAATGAGGAAAAAGCCAATTTTCCTCATTTAATTGAAAAACTTAATTCCTGACTCCCATTTGGCAATAGTAATAATCCCCGGATCGCCGACCCTCCTGAGTAATCAGTGATATAACATTTAATATTGTATCACCTAAGAAAGGCATCCAGGCCCTCGTATCACCGTCACCGCGTCCTCAGGAGAGAGGACCACAGTCTCAATGCTCTTACAGTAAAGAACCTCCTTCTATTTCATGTAGAAACCTTCTTTCCTCTAGATACAGAGAGCGCCCCCTTGTTACAGTCCTGGGTATAAAAGATGATAGGAGAGATTTCTGTACTGACCCTGATATATCTATACATAGTTATTAGAGCGCCCCCTTGTTACAGTCCTGGGTATAATAGATGATGGGAGAGATCTCTGTACTGACCCCTGATATATTTATACATAGTAATTAGAGCGCCCCCTTGTTACAGTCCTGGGTATAAATAGATGATGGGAGAGATCTCTGTACTGATCCCTGATATATTATACATAGTTATTAGAGCGCCCCCTTGTTACAGTCCTGGGTATAATAGATGATGGGAGAGATCTCTCTACTGACCTCTGATATATTATACATAATTATTAGAGCGCCCCCTTGTTACAGTCCTGGGTATAATAGATGATGGGAGAGATCTCTCTACTGACCTCTGATATACATAATTATTAGAGCGCCCCCTTGTTACAGTCCTGGGTGCAATAGATGATGGGAGAGATCTCTGTACTGACCCCTGATATATTATACAGAATTATTAGAGCGCCCCCTTGTTACAGTCCTGGGTATAATAGATGATGGGAGAGATCTCTGTACTGATCCCTGATATATCTATACAAAGTTATTAGAGCGCCCCCTTGTTACAGTCCTGGGTATAATAGATGATGGGAGAGATCTCTGTACAGATCCCTGATATATCTATACATAGTTATTAGAGCGCCCCCTTGTTACAGTCCTGGGTATAATAGATGATGAAAGAGATCTGTGTACTGACCCCTGATATATCTATACATAGTTATTAGAGCGCCCCCTTGTTACAGTCCTGGGTATAATAGATGATGGGAGAGATCTCTGTACTGACCCCTGATATATCTATACATAGTTATTAGAGCGCCCCCTTGTTACAGTCCTGGGTATAATAGATGATGGGAGAGATCTCTGTACTGATCCCTGATATATCTATACATAGTTATTAGAGCGCCCCCTTGTTACAGTCCTGGGTATAATAGATGATGGGAGAGATCTCTGTACTGATCCTCTGGTGCAGCATAGTAATTAATGCAGCTGCAGGTGACTGGGGGCGGAGCTTATGTTAATAGCGAGCTAGAGGGGGGAGGAGCGTAGAGCGGAAAGGGGGGGAAGAAGACAGGAAGAGGAGCAGAAGTGAAGAAGCGTGGAGCAGAGAGGACGGAGCCGGACAAGACAGAAGAAACTCGTGGATTACAATTCTAAAAACAGAGCAAGCTGAGCGGAGGAGCAGAAGAAAACCAGAAGACTTACAGCGGAGGTCGGGAGACATCGGGCGAAGCGGAGAAGAAGAGAGCCGGCAAGCGAAAGAAGAAGACGACAATGGAGGACCTGCGGGCGAGAATCCAGGCGGCGGTCAGGCAGGACGGCACCGGCTGGCTCGAAGAACTTCTGTCGAGCTGCAGGACGACCGCAGGAGCAGCCGAGCTGGAAGAATCCGGGACGCAGCAGAGCGGAGCCAGTGAAGCGCCGCCGGAAGCAGAGGAGCAGCGGCGGGGAAGACCGCAGAGAAGAAAGCAACCGCCAGCGAGGCTCAGCCCGAGCCCAGCGAACAAGCGGCGCGGACGGAGGAGCAGCAGAGGAGAAGAAACAGCGGCGGGAGCCGCTGGCACCGGAAACAAGATGGCGCCCGGTTCAAATCGTGTGGCGGGAAAACGGCCCGCCACGAGGCAGCGCTCACCGCCGGCGAGCGGGAGCAGAAGAGAGGAGCTACAACAAGCAGCAGCGGCAGCAGCAGCATCCACAACGGCAGGGCAGTTAGCGCTGGAGCGCGAGGCAACGCAGAGAAGGAGAGGCAAGTCTACAGTTCGGACAGAGGAGAGAGGGAACACGCGGGGAGGGCGCGTACCCCGCCAGGATTATGCAGCATCGCAGCCAGAGCGCAGCGCAGCGGAAGGTAGGCGACAAAAAGGAGGGGGGGCAAGTAGAAGGGTGAACATCACACGAGCAGCAGCCCCCCTTAGCACCCCTGCCAGCAGCCCGGTAAGCAGCCCAGGCCCTGCCACTTTAGCTCCAAGGAGGGCACATAGAGGGGGGGGTAGCTCGTTTTCGGGGTCACGTAGCCCGACCCCGGGCCCCCATGCAGCTAGCCACACGGGACATAGTCGCAGCATGTCTGCTTACCATCTCTGTCATAGACAGGAGGCTTCCCTATATCCGGGGCAGCAGGAGGTGGTATACCCCACCCAAAGGCCTAGCGGACACAATTCACAGTTGCAGCCACCCGCTACGGTCATGCAGCGCCGGTGTTTCGTTAACCCGAGATACCTAGACCCACGGCTGCAAGAAACGCTGGGTTATTCGTCCCAAGTATCTGACAACCACGCTAGCAGTAGCCGCCAAGGGCAGGGCGCTAGGCGTAGGCGCAGGGACAGAGCCAGGGCGATAAGACAAGAAGCCAGGCGTTCTAGGCAGCTAGAGCAGGCGAGCAGCGCTTCAAGTAGCAGCAGCGGCAGGGCAAGAGGAGATAGCAGGATAGATAGGAGCAGCTCAGAAGAAAATGGACGGGACTCAGAAGAACGTCGGCACCCACTCGATTTACAAGCCAAGCAAACTTCAAAAGACTACAGGAGCTACAGAAGTAAAGGCCACTCGCAAGGACGGTCATGCGGACACCAGCCTGGTTTGGTCCATCAGCAGAGGGCGCAGGAGGCTACGCAAAAGGACAGTCGTCAGCCCACGCCAGACCACAGGATCCGGAGGAGGAATACAGCTGGGACATCACCCTTGGCGTTGCCGGAGGTCGGTCGAGCTGGTGAGTTGACTTTGCATAATGCTTGGTGTAATGTGATGGATCCCGCGAAGGGCGCGGATAAACAAGATTTAGTAACGGTTTTAAGGTCATTGTTGAGCAAGGTGGACCTGCAAGAAGGGCTTGCAGGATCCGGTGGTTCACCGGGGGCCAGAGGCCCGCCGGTGAGTAATGTGTCTGGAAGCTCAACGTTGTGTACAGATGGTGACCCAACGGAAGGTTTAAGATATGCAGATTCGATGTTCTGCGGTGTTGCCCCGTTAGGGGTAGGTTTGGCGGATGATGTTATGGAACGGATCAAAAAAGGTTTATATGTGGATATTTGGTCCTTATTGTCGGTGGACCACGTTATGGTCGACAAGGAGCGGTTGTCTGAACGTGGTACAGAAAAGAAGCCGAAGATTGCTAAGACGTTCGGAAATTGGCTTCAAGCTTATTTGGTTTTGGATCATGTGGTGTGTCAGCATCAGCCGGGTAAAGGACCGGAGCTGATGGTCTATTTAAATACAATATTCAGCGCCTATAAGCTGCACGGTGGGTCAGCTTGGTGGCGCTATGATGAGGATTTCCGAAGGCGGGTATCGGGAATCAGCCACATAAGCTGGGCCACAAAAGCAACCGATGTGTGGATCCAGCTGATCCTAGCACAACGGCCCGCCAGAACGTCCTTTCCGACGGGGGCCGCGGGAGGCGGGCAACAGCCCCCTGCGGCAGCACAGAGACCTAACGGCACATGTTGGCTCTATAACGAGGGCCATTGCAGATTTTACGCCACCTGCAAATTCCGACATGAATGCTCGGTTTGCGGTGGCCAGCACGCAGCAGTTCGCTGCTTTAAAAAACAAAGAGCGTCTGCCACAGTGGGTGGTGCCGGTGGAGCACCGCACCCCAGTGAAAAGCCGGGTCCTGCATCTGTGGTTAGACAGTTACCACAGGAAGCAGGCGGCAAAAATGCTTAAGGATGGTTTTTCTGAAGGTTTTGTGATTCCGTTCGTTTTTTCCCCCGCGTCGATGTTTTCCCCGAATTTAAAATCGGCATTGGATAACATTGATTTGGTTAAAGAAAAGTTGCTTAAAGAAGTGGAGCTGGGCCGCATGGCCGGCCCATTCGAAACACCGCCCTTTACCAATTTGCGGGTTTCCCCCTTGGGTTTGGTACCTAAGAAAGAAACCGGTAAATTCCGTTTAATTCATCACCTTTCGTTCCCGGCCGGCGACTCGGTTAACGACGGCATATCGAAAGATCAGGCGGCGGTGACGTATACGTCATTTGATTGCGCGGTGCGTTTGGTTAGAGCGGCGGGCAAGCGAGCCCAGCTGGCGAAGACGGACATTGAGTCCGCCTTCCGTTTGTTACCAGTACACCCCGATTGTTTCCACCTCCTGGGGTGCCGGGTTAAAAATCAATTTTTCATAGACATGTGTCTACCGATGGGATGCTCGATTTCGTGTTACTATTTTGAATTGTTTAGTTCTTTTTTGGAGTGGTTACTCAAGCATGAGACGGGCATCTCATCGGTGATACATTACTTAGACGATTTTTTGTTCGTGGGCCCGGAAAAATCGGGCGATTGCGTATTTTTGCTCAAAACTTTCCAGTCTCTCATGCGTCGGGTGGGGGTCCCGTTATCAGAAAACGGTGGGCCCATTAACACGGATCACTTTCCTCGGGATCGAGATCGACTCCGAGGAGATGGTTTTTAGGCTACCAGTTGAGAAAATAGCGAGGTTACACCAAGTGGTCAATGAAGTGTCCAGCTGCAGGAAGGTCATCCTGCGTCAGATCCAGAGGCTGGCAGGCCTGCTTAACTTTGCGTGTAAAGTCATCCCCATGGGGCGGGTCTTCTCGAGAAGACTGACTTTAGCCATGGCGGGGGTTCGGGAACCCCACCATTTTGTGCGCGTGACGCAGGGTATAAGAGCAGACCTACACATCTGGAAGGTGTTTTTGCAATCCTTCAACGGGCAGGTGATATGCCCGAAGGAAGAGGTGACCGGAAGCGACATATGCCTGTTTGCGGATGCATCGGGATCAGGAGGTTTTGGGGTCATCTTTAATAACCATTGGTGCCGGGAGCCCTGGCCGCAGAGTTGGTTGGACAGAAAGTGGACAAAAAACGTGACACTGTTGGAGTTCTTTCCGTTGGTGGTAGCTTTGGAATTATGGATCTCTGAGCTTCAGGACCGCAAGGTATGTTTCTGGTCAGATAATGCTGCGGTGGTACATGTCATCAATAAACAGACCGCGTCTTCTCCTCCCGTGTTGGCATTGTTGAGACATGTGGTTTTAAAATGTCTTCAAAGCAATATTTACTTGCGAGCCAGGCATGTTCCGGGTCGTGACAATGGAGCGGCTGACGCACTCTCTCGTTTACAGATGGAGGCGTTCAGGGACAGTCACCCCCAGGCGGAGGCCGAGGGGGCACGATGCCCCCCTCACTTATGGAAGCTGGCAGAGCAGGATTGCTGAAGCTGGTGGAGGCATCGGTCACGCGTGCGACGTGGAACAGTTATAATTCCATTTGGTTACATTGGCTTTCTTTGTCAGGCGGTTGTGTGGTCGACGGCGACAAGGCGCGGGCAGCCACGCTGGACATGCTGTCAGTATTGCGGGAAAAACAGCGGTCCGTCGGATTAGCGAAGAAACATTTAGCCGGCGTAGCGTTTTTGTTAAAATTGCACTGCAAGGCGGATGTCACGAAGGAGTTTATTTTCCGCCAAATAATACGCGGTTGGAAAAAGGAGAAGACGCGCATTGACAAACGACGACCGATCACGTTTTCCCTGTTAATAAGGCTATTAGAAATATTAGAGAGTGTTTGCGACAACAGCTCGGAAGCGTTGCTATTCAGGGCAGCCTTTTCGGTGGCGTTTTTCGCGGCATTACGTATCGGCGAGTTGGTCCCGGCAAGTAAAAACAAGCCGGGCGGCCTTCGCCACAGCGACGTTGTTTCATCGGGAGAGGCGTTGCGGGTATGCATTAGAAAGTCCAAAACGGACCTGTACGGCAGAGGCGAATGGATAACAATTAACAGCCTTGGCTCCAAGTGGTGCCCGGTAGCCACGGTACGTGAGTATATGAGCTCGCGTAACATCTGTGATCAATTTTTTGTCCATTCGTCGGGCACCCCCCTTACCCGGTTCCAATTTTCGTCGGTATTCCGGTCAGCCCTACGCGCGGCAGGTACGAATGCGGCCGAATTCGGTACGCATTCGTTTAGAATAGGGGCGGCAACCATGGCTGACGCTCATGGCATGAAAGAGGAGGACGTAAAACGTCTGGGTAGATGGAAGTCGCAGGCCTATAAATCCTACATTAGACCGGACCTAGTATTATAAGAACGCGTAGGTGAGGAATATGTCTTGGTGAATTCGCTTTGTTTTGGCCGGTATGGTTTTCTGTTTCCTTGTTTCTATTTTTCAGCTGCGGAACCGTGGAAAATATGGATTGTCGGTCACTCCTTTGTGTATTGGGCCGAAAAGAGGGCAGCAACTCGGCCACTAGGAAGGAGCCTGGGAATGACGGACACGGTGGTAAACTGGTATGGAATTCGAGGCCTACAGTGGCCCAGTTTGCTGAGAATCGTTACGGAAATCAGCAGGTGGACTCCCCGGCGAGTCATTCTGGTCGTGCACGCCGGGGGGAACGACCTAGGAAAATTGAAGCTGGGCGATTTACTCGTCTTGATAAAAACAGGACATGCTCCGTTTTAGGGAGTGTTTTCAGGAATCTGTGCTGGTCTGGTCGGATATTATCGCCAGGAGATGTTGGAGGGGGGCTAGAAGCCCCGAAGCAATGGAGAATGTTCGAAAGGTGGTCAACCAAAGGATTTCAAAGTTTGTGCATTCCCTGGGTGGGATTGCTATACGCCACTGGGAGTTGGAGGACAGAGAGAGAGGTGCACTGAGGAGTGACGGGGTACACCTGAACGAAGTTGGTTTGGACACTTTTTTGTCCGGTTTGCAGGATGGAGTCGAGGCTGCGTTAGCTCGGGTTCGTGGGGTGGGGCGGAATGCGCCGTGAAGTATACGGCGCATGCCGCGTGGCCTGAACTTTCCATGCTGGATAGAAGGAAGGTTTACAAGCCCAAGAAAAGCGGGCTTACAAACGTCCAGTGGAACTTTAAAGTTAAAATTCGCTTAAGTTAAGCGGGTTGTAGCATGGGAAGGGTTAGCGAGTTTTAGAAATAATAGGTAGAAAGGTTAAAGCGTTAATAAAGCTGTGGCCTACCCCACATTTGACACTAAAGAAGTTGTTGGTAAGTTTTTTGGTTAGATGGTAAGGGAGCGTCAGTCAGGCTGATGCCCCCAGTCTCTGGTGCAGCATAGTAATTAACGCAGCTGCAGGTGACTGGGGGCGGAGCTTATGTTAATAGCGAGCTAGAGGGGGGAGGAGCGTAGAGCGGAAAGGGGGGGAAGAAGACAGGAAGAGGAGCAGAAGTGAAGAAGCGTGGAGCAGAGAGGACGGAGCCGGACAAGACACCCACCCACCCGCCCGGGGATTGGGCAGGGAGAGACTTTATAGGACTTTTATTCGTTGGAAGTTGTCACAGCTGGTTTGGCCTGAACTTTCCATGCTGGATAGAAGGAAGGTTTACAAGCCCAAGAAAAGCGGGCTTACAAACGTCCAGTGGAACTTTAAAGTTAAAATTCGCTTAAGTTAAGCGGGTTGTAGCATGGGAAGGGTTAGCGAGTTTTAGAAATAATAGGTAGAAAGGTTAAAGCGTTAATAAAGCTGTGGCCTACCCCACATTTGACACTAAAGAAGTTGTTGGTAAGTTTTTTGGTTAGATGGTAAGGGAGCGTCAGTCAGGCTGATGCCCCCAGTCCTGATATATCTATACATAGTTATTAGGTCACACCCTCAGATGACTTTTTTTCAAAACTAAATAGTCCCAATTTTGATAACCTCTGGGTATTGTAGTCCGCCCATTCCATTTATTACTTTAGTTGGTCACCTTTCAACCCGCTCAAGCTCTAATAAGTCCTTGAGTAGCGCTTCCCAAAACTGTCCACAATATTCCCTGTGTGATCTGACCAGTGACTTGTAAAGAGGAAGAACAATGTTCTCGTCATGCGCCCCCAGAACTCTTCTGATGCCCCCATGATCCTTTTTGCCTTGGCAGCAGCTGCCTGACACTGGTTGCTCCAGTTAAGCTTACAGTTATAAATCCCCAAGTCCTTCTCCCTGTCGGGGTCCCCAGTGGTTTCCCATTAGTGTGTAATGGTGACATGTATTTCCTGCCCGTGTGCAGAACCTCACATGTATCTGTGTTACCCCTCATTTGTCACTTTCCTGCCTCTAACTTCTCCAGATCCTCCTGTAATCGCATTCTGTCCTCTTGTATTAATATCTTTAAATAGTTTTGTATCATCTGCAAATATTGATATTTTACTGCCCAATCCTTCCACCAGCTCATTAATAACTACATTAAAGAGAATAGGACCCAAAACCAACCCTGCGGTACGCCGCTCGTAAGGGTGACCCCTGCGGTACGCCGCTCGTAAGGGTGACCCCTGCGGTATGCCACTCGTAAGGGTGACCCCTGCGGTACGCCGCTCGTAAGGGTGACCCCTGCGGTACGCCGCTCGTAAGGGTGACCCCTGCGGTACGCCGCTCGTAAGGGTGACCCCTGCGGTATGCCACTCGTAAGGGTGACCCCTGCGGTACGCCGCTCGTAAGGGTGACCCCTGCGGTACGCCGCTCGTAAGGGTGACCCCTGCGGTACGCCGCTCGTAAGGGTGACCCCTGCGGTACGCCGCTCGTAACGGTGACCCCTGCAGTATGCCGCTCGTAACGGTGACCCCCTGCGGTACGCCACTCGTAATGGTGACCCGCTGCGGTACGCCGCTCGTAACAGCGACCCCCTGCGGTACGCCGCTCGTAACGGTGACCCCTGCGGTACGCCGCTCGTAACGGTGACCCCTGCGGTACGCCGCTCGTAACGGTGACCCCTGCGGTACGCCGCTCGTAACGGTGACCCCTGCGGTACGCCGCTCGTAACGGTGACCCCTGCGGTACGCCGCTCGTAACGGTGACCCCTTCGGTACGCCACTCGACATTGGCCCAGTCAATAAGGTTAAGGGCATCACTAAGCTGATCAAACTTGGCCTTCCTAAAGTTTCGTATTTTTGTAGTTCTTATATAAACTTCCTATAGAAAGACAAGTGGAAATGTATTATATTATGTCACTATTTCCCAGGCGCCCCCTAACCTGCACCCCTAGTATTCTGTCAGGTCTGTTGGTTAATATTAAGTCTACAATGACCGTCCCTCTAGTCGGGTCCTGTACAAGTTCGGTAATTATCTTTAGTAATCAACAGAAAGCTGTTACCATTATGGGATCTGCAGGTTTCGGCAGTTTATATCCAATAGCCTGCAGTTTCCGTTACAACCTATGGCTGACACCTGCGAGGGTCGGCACCTTATGTAGCACGGTGTAGGACACGTGACAAGCTAATAGAACACAATCCATGACGCCTGGAGACCAGAATGCCCCTCTTCGTGTACCCTACTCAATAATCACAGACACCTTTTTTCATTTGGATATTTTATTGGCCACAGCAGCCTTTCTTTAACAAAAAACACAACATTATGAATTAACGAGGGGGGGGAATCCTTGGAGTGACACAATCTGGTGCTCCCACAATCAAACCAAAGTACACGCTGCCCCACAGCCGTAGACAGGCTCAGGGACAACGCAAGCCGCCCTTAGGTGGCTACCACACTTGGGGCTTACAGCCGGCGGAGGGTCTACTGCCCCCCACTACCAGCCAAGTCCCTGCACCAGATACTACACCGATTACAGAGGAGGGAGTCTAACAGGTAGGACCATGCCCAACCGACTCCCCCCTACACATTTTCCACCGCCTCCAAGGACCCCCCACCCGACACTGCTATGACAATTAACCTATCGACCTTCCTCACCCACCAACTAGCAAAACGGGCGGGCGGGCGGGACTCTGTAATCTCCTCTCAAGGTGACCACCCACGAAGCACCCCCACTATATATAACCCCCCTCCCACTAAACTTTCCACCTATCCTGACCCTCACCTCAACCTTCTAGCATTTTCTATCTCCACCTATTCCCAACTTTAACCCCTTCCTGACTACCGGCTATCTGGTCCCACTCGTCATGCCGGGCTTCCTCTTAAAGGGGCCACGACCCCTCCCGCTCCAGCCCGTGACTTTCTACTGATAGGGTTCAAATACTTTTGGTAGGATAGTGTATGAATAATGATAGTAACATGACAAAACTGCAATCTTAAAACCGCTCAGGAACTTCAGGTCTGCTGCAGGTCTCCACCCAGAGACACGCCTACATTCTAGGTGGAGTTCCCCTTTAAATTGTACATCTGTCAGTATTCTGAAGCCCAGAATGTCCTCCGAGTTTCTCCGATTCCGGCGCTCCTCCAGGTCTCACTCTAATAAGATGGAGACAATTTAGTGCAGCATTTGCTAAGAGCAGCTCATCTAAACGCTAATTCCGACCGCTGATCATCTCTCTGTTATCTGGAGAGGCTTTGGATTTGTCCCCTAATTGCGGTGAAGTTCATTGCAGCTGCAGCCGCCGGAGTTCGGCGCCGTTCTTTGTGCGGAGGGTTATTATTTGTAAAGTACAAGTTTTAAGGTCAGCAATAAGGAAACCTTTCAAAATAATACATAATAATGAGCCGTTACCTGCCAGCCGGCATAATGATATCTGTGCGCAGCGTCTCCGCTCGCCTCCATTAGGAGCTCCGCAGAGAAGCCGGCAGCGGCCGAATCTATTAGCACAAATATTAAATCAGCCATGCAGATCCTCTACAAATTAGCGAAGCCGCGTAGATTCCGCATCCCTGATGGTCATGGGCTTACGGTGTGATATCGGCATTTGTTACATTGTATCAGAAAACAGCAATAATGTTCTGCAATGTGACCGGAATGAAAAGTGAACGGTTTCGCTGCTCTCACGCCCGGCGCTCTCTCTCTGATGTCACAAATAATATCGCCATGTTTGATACAAAAGTATTCAGGGTTTGTTTTGGATTAGAATACAACAGCTTCTCTTCCCAAAACAGCGCCATACTTGCCCGCAGGTTGTGTGTGGTATTGCACCTCAGTCCTATTCAACTCAATATTTTTAAGCTGCAACACCCGATACAACCTGTAGACCGGGGAGGCGATGTTGAAGAGGTTGTTCCAAGAGCACAACTGATATTCATGTGCCCTGTTAGGGTGTAAGAGCAAGGCCCGTAGCTCCCCACCACCACCCCTATGACGCAGAACAAAGAGGCGCTCAGTAGGCATGGCGCACATTCTCACGGACATTCGGTCATCCTGGCATTACAGGACAGACATTCATGTGAACGGCCATCCTATAATAGTACATGTCATCTGCAGAAGGAATGTGTAGCTGGCCGTGACTTCAACCGACCCTTCTGAAGGCCCCCAGGGCTGCCATGGCTGATTGCCAGTGGCACAGGCTGATAGACTGCCTGTCAGAACACGGTATAATAAAATCCTGGTCCTTATGGGCACTTAAAAAAATGTAAAAACAAGTTGTAAAAAGTTATATTAATTATTAGGAAAAATAAAAGGTGATAAAAGTGTATTTATAATTTAAAAAAAAACAAAAAAACATATCTGTTCCCGCCCCGTCCCTGATCGTCCGTGATCGTCCGTGATCGTCTGTGATCGTTCGTGATCGTCCGTGATCGTCCGTGATCGTCTGCGATCATCCCTGATCGACCGTGATCATCTGTGATCATCCCTGATCGTCCGTGATCATCTGTGATCATCCCTGATCGTCCCTGATCGTCCCTGATCGTCCCTGATCGTCTGTGATCGCCCCTGATCGTCCGATCTGTTAAAGTAGTATTCCCTCCTGGTGAAGATTGTCAGAAAAAAATACAAAACGCCAGAATTGAGTTTTTTTGGTCACTTTGTCTCCAAGAAAACATTTTATGAAAAAAGTGATCCCATTTTTATGTGTACTCCAAAATGGTGGCAATGGAAACAACAGTGCGTCCGGCAAACAATGATCCCTCACACAACTGTGTCGCTGGAAAAATAAAAAGGGCTATTGTGCGCAGAAGACGGCGGCAGAAAAGGATTAAAAAACAATTAATATCTTTGAAAAAAAAAAGTAGTACAACAAAAAACGAACTATTACCGAGGGAATCACTAAAATATGACTTTTATTAGATAAAATTCAAAAATGTATCTAAGGCGTGATCCTTTAATTCTATTAAACTCCCAATGGGACAATTGCCAAGTAGGTAAGTCCAGGCATATACTATGTGTTGATGCCCAAATTGTGATGCACTGAGATATGATGGTGTCAGCTAGTTCATGATAGCCCTGCTGATTTGGGGGACATGCAATAGAGGTCCACATTATCTTTCATCTGGCTATTCATGCGCTGATGGTGGTAGTGATTGTAGCAGTTACTGTATTAGTAATGGTCGTGGGGTTAGACCACATGGAGTTTTAGTGTTGCGCTATATCTATACACCACTTAACAATGTACCTCTGACCATTCAGCGGTGAAGTCTGTTCGCTAGCTCCACTACATAACATATAACATCAAGACTGTCATTAGTCCCGTTAGTCACTATAAACGTGTAATAGTGACCGTGTAGATTGGAGCTGCATACCATATCAGGCTATAGCTAACTACATGAGCTGGTATACCACACTGACATCGATGCCACGTATGCTGGGCACTGATATACAGTATATGCTCTAAATCAAGCACTATATACCAGACAGGGATCACGCTTTAAGTGTGCTCCATTACCGCCCTGTATCTAACAGTGCTATATTCTCCTTGTCAACTCCAACATAAATATAAAACCACTGCTACTTATATCGGGCGTGGACAGCCCAAGCAGTGACTGATATATGTGGAGCTGTATACAACTACTGTGTTGATTCCTGGCTGCATACAAACTATATACGCCAGGTCACGGTAGTTGTGGTACCATATTTCAGTGCATCACAATTTGGGCATCATGCCTGGACTTACCTACTTGCCAATTTCCCCATTGGGAGTTTAATAGAATTAAAGGATCACGCCTTAGATACCTTTTTTAATTTTATCTAATAAAAGTCATATTTTAGTGATTCCCTCGGTGATCGTTCGTTTTGTCTCTTCTAAGGGTTTCCTTTTCTGTCACGGTGACAAGTACAACAAAAAAGTCTATAAATTTGGTATGGTAGTAATCGTACCGACCCGTAAAATAAAGTCATCAGGTCATTTTTGTTGCAGCCTGTGCGCCGCAGAAACAAGACGCAACGAAAGATGGCGGGCGTTAGTTTTGTTTTCATTTTACTCCAAGTTTTAAAAAGTTTTTCAGTACATTAAATACCATTAAAAATACAACTCGTCCTACAAAAAACAACCCGCAGACCGCGACGGAGACGGAAAAATAAAGGAGTTACGGATTTTTAAAAGGTAGGAGGAAAAAACGAAAATGATAAACCTCAGTAAGACGTTAAATAGAACCACTGAAAAATATGACTCGTCCCGCAAACAACAACAAGTTACCAAGCAAACAACGGCGATGGGAATAAAAAAATTAAGAAAAAAAGGGTGGAGTGATTAAGGGGTTAAAGAGACCCTGTGATGTCAGGACAATATTGGAGGGGGCACAGCCATAGTACACCCATTTGTCCGATCCACCGGACTTGGTCCCAGTTCTCAATCGCCCATGATGGTCAATGCAATTTTCTGTCTAGCTAATCTACATTGTGCACTGCTCCCTGATTGGTCAGTACTGCTCACATGATCAGTATTGGCCAATCAGGGAGCAGAGCACAATGCAGGCTAGCTGGATGGAATCCGGTGCATTTGGCGGTATAAAGGCCCACTCAGACACAACGATTATCACTCAAAGTTCGCTCAAAAGACATCGTTTGAACAATAATCGTTGCGTGCATTTACGTGGCAAGATGATCGCTCAAAATTTGCTCAAAGGACAGTTTGGAGCATTCACTTTGCATAAGTGTCTAAATGAAGGTTCACACGATGCAGAAGACAAGCGGGACCGCTGTTTTCTGCATACAGCTGTTGTCTTCTCGGAGCGCTCAGCTAGTATACAGCTGGGTATACAGCTGGAGCGCTGTCTTCCGCATACTTCTGCTGTGTTCTCCGAGCGCTCAGCTAGTATACAGCTGGAGCGCTGTCTTCCGCATACTTCTGCTGTGTTCTCCGAGCGCTCAGCTAGTATACAGCTGGAGCGCTGTCTTCCGCATACTTCTGCTGTGTTCTCCGAGCGCTCAGCTAGTATACAGCTGGAGCGCTGTCTTCCGCATACTTCTGCTGTGTTCTCCGAGCGCTCAGCTAGTATACAGCTGGAGCGCGGTCTTCCGCATACTTCTGCTGTGTTCTCCGAGCGCTCAGCTAGTATACAGCTGGAGCGCTGTCTTCTGCATACTTCTGCTGTGCTCTCCGAGCAGGATACCAGGTGCAACAATAGTATCAGCGGTATCCCGTGAGAACTCAAAGCGCGGTCCTGCTAAGACTCATCATTGTCTTTCAGCTTGCTGAAAGACATCGATAAGCGAATTGTTAACAAAACTGCACGATGGGCGCGTTTAGACCCAACGATTCTCGCTCAAAAGATGGCTTTGAGCGAGAAACATTGGGTCTAAATGGGCCTTACCCTTTCCCATCCACTGTCTGACCTCTGAAGACATTATGATTTAAAGCTATACCACTCCGATGTTGGAAGATGTCCGTCGGGGTTCTCCTACTGTATATTGCCAGCCTCTCTGCTGTCGGAGCCTATCCAACGTGTCACCTCATGCAGTTCTGGCTTTAGCCAGCAGATAGCGCCGTTGTATAATGGAAGAAAAAGAGTAAGCCCCCTAGGAAAACCAGGGTACAAATTGGATTGGAAAGGGTTAAGAGTAGCTCTGCGCTGTGGGGAGGAGGCGTCTCTTATGCTGCTTACACTCAACGACGTGCGAACTAACCAACAATGATTTTTGCATAAAACGAATGACAAATGAACAAATTATCGTTCGCCGCTGACTCATCGGCCGCGTTTACACTGACGATATTCTTCAAGGATCCAGTGATTACTCGAACAATAACCATTCGGTGTAAAAGGGCCATAGCAATCTTCAGACTGTCTTAAATAGCTGAAAATGGGACTTAAATCTGGTGGATGGCAGAGAAGTGCAGGGAGCACTCCAGCCGGCCCTTCCGGACAGGATCTTGTTCTGAAGCCGGAGAGTTGGTTTAATGAATGAAACACACCTGTTGTTCTACAACTTTTCTTGTTTCCCATTGGCTGTTGTAGTCCCATATATCTG
The DNA here is from genome assembly GCF_035609145.1 of Eleutherodactylus coqui. Lineage (NCBI taxonomy): Eukaryota > Metazoa > Chordata > Amphibia > Anura > Eleutherodactylidae > Eleutherodactylus > Eleutherodactylus coqui. The sequence continues at coordinate 8,843,584 of NC_089844.1, forward strand.
AGAGCTGCAGTACCAGGTGCAACCACAGCCAAATATATGGAGCTGTGTCTGGTAAATAATGAATGGGATGAGCACTGCGGCCCCTTCAATCTGCTGAAGGGGCGCCCACCTATCTGATATTAATGGCCAATCCTTAGGAAAGCTGCTTTAAAGGGAACCGGCCATGTCCCATGTAAAATGTGATTGTTCCTAGTAAGAGAAACCATGTAATCTTGTAGATATGAGACCTTATAATGGCCAACAAACACATGATGGTAATGCGAGCTTCCGAACCAACGCAGGGGTCTTCTTCAGTCTTAAATGAAGTAGATCCATAGAGGCGTGCATATATACATATATACACACATACTTATGACAAGGCACAGGCAGGGATGTGAAGAATTTGCACTTAAAAGAACACCAGAACATCTTTAACTAGACACTGATAAGGGAGTGAAGGTTTTATGGTCCCTGGATTACTGTTGGGGGGTCGTCAGGCCAGCAGTCTGATCTGTGTTATAGATGTCTCATACCTGCCAGTCACCCATAGAACCTTGGCAATAATTTAGTTCTCCATTAAAAGTGTCAAAAGTTGTTATAAACTTATATTCCCAAATTCTTCTGTGGCTTTGTGACTTGAAGCCGCCCTTCAGTATCATAACTCTCATATCTTCTCTGTTGTGTCCGTGCCTAGAGAATTGCTCGGCCGCAGGTAATTGTCTTTCCCTCTGTAAGGCCCCCTACACACAGGCGGAAATTCTGTGGATTCTGTGGATTTCCCTGTGAATTTCCACCTGTGGAAGCTGCCATAGGATTGCATTAAAAAACGCAATCCTAGGCAGACGGCCGCGATTTGTCAGTGTGAAATCACCGTGGAAAACAAATTGCGCCATGCTTTATGTCTGTGTGGGTCTCGCAGAGGCCCACACAGAAATGTCACACCCGGGCCGCTGCCTCCACTCTGTGCGTGCGCCGGCTGGCTGGCAGCCGGCATATCAGAGAGCCGGAGCCGCGGGAGGAGATGAGACACACACTGGTCCCTGCAGAGGCGTGGATCGGGTCCCGCTGCGGCCTTAGGGCTCAGTCAGTTGAGTGGAAAATTTGCACGTTTTTCAGAGGGAAAAAAACAACGCACTGCGTTCGCGGGAAAACATTCGCACCAACAAATGAAAGAACCTATGGGTGGCAATGGATGTGGTCATGTGGATTTTTTTCAACGCGGAAAAACGTGCGAATTTCCACTCGTCTGACTGAGCTTTAATTGAGTGGCGATGAGACCTCATCCTCACTCTCAGTTTTTGTCCTGTTTCCCCGATATAAAGCCCCCCAACAGGACATTTACTGCACAAGATCAGGAACAACATCAGACGGGGAACATGTGGCTGTCCCAGGAGTTTATAGTCCTGCTGTGTGTTGGGGTTATGTATCCTGTCCGCGGTCCGTACATGTCAGCAGGTCTTACAGCTCCTTACATTACAGGGATCTTATAGTCCTGCTGTCTGTTGGGGTTATGTATCCTGTCCGCGGTCCGTACATGTCAGCAGGTCTTACAGCTCCTTACATTACAGGGATCTTATAGTCCTGCTGTGTGTTGTGGTTATGTATCCTGTCTGCGGTCCGTACATGTCAGCAGGTCTTACAGCTCCTTACATTACAGGGATCTTATAGTCCTGCTGTGTGTTGGGGTTATGTATCCTGTCCGCGGTCCGTACATGTCAGCAGGTCTTACAGCTCCTTACATTACTGGGATCTTATAGTCCTGCTGTGTTTTGGGGTTATGTATCCTGTCTGCGGTCCGTACATGTCAGCAGGTCTTACAGCTCCTTACATTACAGGGATCTTATAGTCCTGCTGTGTTTTGGGGTTATGTATCCTGTCTGCGGTCCGTACATGTCAGCAGGTTTTACAGCTCCTTACATTACTGGGATCTTATAGTCCTGCTGTGTTTTGGGGTTATGTATCCTGTCTGCGGTCCGTACATGTCAGCAGCTCTTACAGCTCCTTACATTACAGGGATCTTATAGTCCTGCTGTGTTTTGGGGTTATGTATCCTGTCTGCGGTCCGTACATGTCAGCAGGTCTTACAGCTCCTTACATTACAGGGATCGTATAGTCCTGCTGTGTGTTGGGGTTATGTATCCTGTCGGCGGTCCGTACATGTCAGCAGGTCTTACAGCTCCTTACCTTACAGGGATCTTATAGTCCTGCTGTGTGTTGTGGTTATGTATCCTGTCTGCGGTCCGTACATGTCAGCAGGTCTTACAGCTCCTTACATTACAGGGATCTTATAGTCCTGCTGTGTGTTGGGGTTATGTATCCTGTCGGTGGCCCGTACGTGTCAGCAGGTCTTACAGCTTCTTACATTACAGGGATCTTGTATTCTCGCTGTGTGTTGGGGTTATGTATCCTGTCGGTGGTCCGTACGTGTCAGCAGGTCTTAATGCTCCTTACATTACAGGGATCTTATAGTCCTGCTGTGTGTTGGGGTTATGTATTCTGTCTGCGGTCCGTACGTGTCAGCAGGTCTTACAGCTCCTTACATTACAGGGATCTTATAGTCCTGCTGTGTGTTGTGGTTATGTATCCTGTCTGCGGTCCGTACATGTCAGCAGGTCTTACAGCTCCTTACCTTACAGGGATCTTATAGTCCTGCTGTGTGTTGTGGTTATGTATCCTGTCTGCGGTCCGTACATGTCAGCAGGTCTTACAGCTCCTTACATTACAGGGATCTTATAGTCCTGCTGTGTGTTGGGGTTATGTATCCTGTCGGTGGCCCGTACGTGTCAGCAGGTCTTACAGCTTCTTACATTACAGGGATCTTATATTCTCGCTGTGTGTTGGGGTTATGTATCCTGTCGGTGGCCCGTACGTGTCAGCAGGTCTTAATGCTTCTTACATTACAGGGATCTTATAGTCCTGCTGTGTGTTGGGGTTATGTATTCTGTCTGCGGTCCGTACGTGTCAGCAGGTCTTACAGCTTCTTACATTACAGGGATCTTATAGTCCTGCTGTGTGTTGGGGTTATGTATTCTGTCTGCGGTCCGTATGTGTCAGCAGGTCTTACAGCTCCTTACATTACAGGGATCTTATAGTCCTGCTGTGTGTTGGGGTTATGTATCCTGTCTGCGGTCCGTACATGTCAGCAGGTCTTACAGCTCCTTACATTACAGGGATCTTATAATCCTGCTGTGTGTTGGGGTTATGTATCCTGTCCGTGTTCTGTACATGTCAGCAGGTCTTACAGCTCCTTACATTACAGGGATCTTATAGTCCTGCTGTGTGTTGGGGTTATGTATCCTGTCTGCGGTCCGTACATGTCAGCAGGTCTTACAGCTTCTTACATTACAGGGATCTTATAGTCCTGCTGTGTGTTGGGGTTATGTATCCTGTCAGCGGTCCGTACATGTCAGCAGGTCTTACAGCTCCTTACATTACAGGGATCGTATAGTCCTGCTGTGTGTTGGGGTTATGTATCCTGTCCGCGGTCCGTACATATCAGCAGGTCTTACAGCTCCTTACATTACAGGGATCTTATAGTCCTGCTGTGTGTTGGGGTTATGTATCCTGTCCGCGGTCCGTACATGTCAGCAGGTCTTATAGCTCCTTACATTACAGGGATCTTATAGTCCTGCTGTGTGTTGGGGTTATGTATCCTGTCGGCGGTCCGTACATGTCAGCAGGTCTTACAGCTCCTTACATTACAGGGATCTTATAGTCCTGCTGTGTTGGGGTTATGTATCCTGTTGGCGGTCCGTACATGTCAGCAGGTCTTACAGCTCCTTACATTACAGCGATCTTATAGTCCTGCTGTTTGTTGGGGTTATGTATCCTGTCCTTGGTCCGTACATGTCAGCAGGTCTTACAGCTCCTTACATTACAGGGATAAGTTCCTTCTTGTGTGTCAGAGGACAATGCACTCCTGATTATAAAGCTCCCCAGACTTGGAGGTTCCTGTAATACCGAAGGGGAGGGTATGGGAATATGGTACTCCACCATAGCCTACATAAGGTTGACCATCAGGTTGAACACCAGATTCCCAGACCCACTTCTGTGTTACTGGCCACCTCCAAATAGGAAATATGGGATGAAAGCACCGACATCAAACATGGCCGCCCTCGCAGAAGCTTCTTAGAATAAAATGCCTCTTTAACTGGAAACTTGCAGAAGTCATTTCTGTCTCATTTCTGATAACATTTTGTTTTAAACTAGTTAAATTGTTTATCTCCGGGATAAAATGGCGGCAGCCGGGACGTCTCCGCGAGGACATGATTTACAGCTGGAACCGCTCACTTTGTGACAGGCCAATTAATCGAATCAATCATCATTATGATATCAGCTTTCCGGGAGGTTCCGGGGATTAAAAGAGAAAAGACTTCTGCTAAGAATTCCAGGAGTTCCCGGATAATTACAGACAAGATGAAGGACGTGAAGTTCTTGCGGGTGTAAGACGTCCAGGACATGAAGGTTCTATGCATGGACTACTAGTAATAGTACTGAGCATACCGCCATGTAAGGCAACGGGCAAGAATATTAGTTTGTGCGGCATGAAAAAATCGTTCTCAACAGCGCTCCTCCCAATGTGAGCGGGGGGGGGGGGGGGGGGGGGCTGCTGTCGGCAACACCGAACCTGTATGGGGGATGAACGTTTGCCGTTGTCTGAATTGGCCTGTGTGAAGGTCGGTCAAACGAGCGCCGATCTCATTGATTGGCATTTATTACATGACTCAAATTGAGCCAGAGGACATAAAGGAAGAGGGGATGGGGGGGGGGGGGGGGGGGAGGACATCAGAAAATGAGTTTCTATGTTAAATATTTTAAAAAAAAATTTAAAAATGTTTGTGGCCTATATTTTGAAAAGATCCTAAAATTTTGCACTTGGCTTAATAATTGCCTGGAACTTCCTGTTCTGCACAGCAGCCACATGGACCTAAAACACAACAGGTTGAAGAAGACTCGTTGACAATGGGAGAGTGTTGTGAGCATGCTTTGGGGCTTGTGTACAGAGGAGGAGGTGAGCTGTGATGTCATCTGTTGTGAATGGTGGGTCCTGTGTTATCTATATATAGGTGTCTCCTCTCAGTGTAATCCTGCCTGTGCAGGGAGGGGAGGAGGTGAGCTGTGACAATTGTGAATGGTAGCTCCTGTGTTATCTATATATAGGTGTCTCCTCTCAGTGTAATCCTGCCTGTGCAGGGAGGGGAGGAGTGGAGCAGTGACTATTGTGAATGGTAGCTCCTGTGTTATCTATATATAGGTGTCTCCTCTCAGTGTAATCCTGTCTGTGCAGGGAGGGGAGGAGGTGAGCTGTGATTATTGTGAATGGTGGCTGCTGTGTTATCTATATATAGGTATCACCGCTCAGTGTAATCCTGTCTGTACAGGGAGGGGAGGAGGTGAGCTGTGACTATTGTGTATGGTGGGTCCTGTGTTATCTATATATAGGTGTCTCCTCTCAGTGTAATCCTGTCTGTACAGGGAGGGGTGAGGAGGTGAGCTGTGATGTCATCTGTTGTGAATGGTGGCTCCTGTGTTATCTATGTATAGGTATCACCTCTCAGTGTAATCGTGCCTGTGATGATAATGATATGATGGCTAAGAAGATTTCTCTACAGAGCAGGAAGAGTCATACTATTTATTAGTCCTAGTGGTCAGTGTTAGAACTGCAGGATTGGCGTGTGTAGATAGAGAGGTGATTGTAGAACAAAGCTGATGTGAGGATAGATGGAAAACTTTCGTAACAATCAAAAATACTGAGAGTCACGGGAGGCAGCAGACAGTGTAGAGGTGATGACTAAACAAGCCGAGGTCAGGAGAGGTGAAGACGGGAAAGCTGAGTGGAACAAGCAAAGAGCAAAACCAAGAGAGCTGTCAGAGCAAAAAACACCTTTGTCCAGTAGAGTGACTAATAGTTAAGCACTAGAAATGAGCGAACGTACTCGTCCGAGCTTGATATTCGTGCGAATATTAGGGTGTTCGGGATGCTCGTTACTCTTAACGAGCACCACGCGGTGTTCCGGTTACTTTCAGTTTCCTCTCTGAGACGTTAGCGCGCTTTTCTGGCCAATTGAAAGACAGGGAAGGCATTACAACTTCCCCCTGTGACGTTCAAGCCCTATACCACCCCCCTGCTGTGAGTGGCTGGGGAGATCAGATGTCACCTGAGTATAAAAGTCGGCCCCTCCCGCGGCTCGCCTCAGATGCCTTGTGAGTTAGCTGAGGGAAAGTACTATCGTGCTGGAGCTGCTGTAGGGAGAGCGTTAGGAGTTAGTGTAGGCTTCAAGAACCCCAAAGGTCCTTCTTAGGGCCACATCTACCTGTGTGCAGGCTGCTGCTAGCAGTGTTTTTTTTTTTTTTTTTCTCAAAATCGGCAGTGCAGAGCATTGCACCCGGTATTAGGGACAGAAGTGGTGCTTAGGCAGGGAGAGTGTTAGGAGTGAGTGTAGCCTTCAAGAACCTCAACGGTCCTTTCTAGGGCCAAATTTAACCATGTGCAGTACTGTGCTGGCTGCTGTTAGCAGTGTTGCATATTTTTTTTTTTCTAAAAATCGTCTGTGCAGAGCATTGCACCCTCCATTGATACTACAGGGACAGAATTGTGTAGGCAGGGCCACAACACAGTTATTGTTCATTGAATATCCGCAGTGGGGCCCTCCCTTTGCAAAAAAGGAAAAGAAATTGTATTTGGCCAGCCTGTGTCAGTCCTAAGGTCTCCGTGTACGTGTGTGCTGCGTGGACAACGTACAAAAATCAGACGCAACCAGCTACGGTTTACTGCAGGCTTGCGCCATTGTCTTTCCTGACTGGCAAATACCTGCTCTGCTAGAGTTAATAACTCTGCTACACTATAGTTGTGTGACACTTTTTGAGGGCCACACCACAGATATTAAACGTATTGATCGTTGAATATCCGCAGTGGGGCCCTCCCTTTGCAAAAAAGCGAATTCAATTAATTATATTTGGCCTGCCTGTGTCAGTCCTAAGGGCTCTGGGTACGTGTGTGCTGCGTGGAGAACGTACAAAATCAGACGCAACCAGCTACGGTTGAGTGCAGCCTTGCGCCAATTTATTTCCTGCCTGTGAAATCAAATCACTGGTAATACACCATGCTGAGGGGTAGGGGTAGGCCTAGAGGATGTGGACGCGGGCGAGGACACGGAGGGCCAAGTGAGGGTGTGGGCACAGGCCGAGCCAGTGCGGTGGCCAGGGGTAGAGGCAGGGCCAGACCGAATAATCCACCAACTGTTTCCCAAAGCGCACCCTCGCGCCATGCCACCCTGCACAGGTCAAGGTGCTCTACGGTGTGGCAGTTTTTCACAGAGACGCCTGACGACCGACGAACAGTGGTGTGCAACCTTTGTCGCGCCAAGATCAGCTGGGGAGGCACCACCAACAGCATGCGCAGGCATATGATGGCCAAGCACCCCACAAGGTGGGACGATGCCCGTTCACCGCCTCCGGTTTGCACCACTGCCTCTCCCCCTGTGCCCCAACCTGCCACTGAGATCCAACCCCCCTCTGAGGACACAGGCAGTACCGTCTCCTGGCCTGCACCCACACCCTCACCTCCGCTGTCCTCGGCCCCATCCAGCAATGGCTCTCAGCGCAGCGTCCAGACGTCGCTAGCGCCACAGTTTGAGCGCGACCGCAAGTACACCGCCACGCACCCGCACGCTCAAGCGTTAAACGTGCACAATGCAAAATTGATCAGCCTAGAGATGCTGCCGTATAGGCTTGTGGAAACGGAGGCTTTCAAAAGCATGATGGCGGCGGCTGCCCCGCGCTACTCGGTTCCCAGTCGCCACTACTTTTCCCGATGTGCCATCCCAGCCCTGCACGACCACGTCTCCCGCAACATTGTACGCGCCCTCACCAACGCGGTTACTGCCAAGGTCCACTTAACAACGGACACGTGGACAAGCACAGGCGGGCAGTGCCACTATATCTCCCTGACGGCACATTGGGTGAATTTAGTGGAGGCTGGGACAGAGTCGGAGCCTGGGACCGCTCACGTCCTACCCACCCCCAGAATTGCGGGCCACAGCTCGGTGGTGGTATCTGCGGCGGTGTATGCTTCCTCCACTAAAGCACCTTCCTCCTCCTCCTCCTCCAACGCAACCTCTGTCTCGCAATCAAGATGTGTCAGCAGTACGTCGCCAGCAGTCGGTGTCACGCGGCGTGGCAGCACAGCGGTGGGCAAGCGTCAGCAGGCCGTGCTGAAACTACTCAGCTTAGGAGAGAAGAGGCACACGGCCCACGAACTGCTGCAGGGTCTGACAGAGCAGACCCACCGCTGGCTTGCGCCGCTGAGCCTCCAACCGGGCATGGTCGTGTGTGACAACGGCCGTAAGCTGGTGGCGGCTCTGCAGCTCGGCAGCCTCACGCACGTGCCATGCCTGGCCATGTCTTTAATTTGGTGGTTCAGCGCTTTCTGAAAAGCTACCCCCACTTGTCATACCTGCTCGGAAAGGTGCGCCAGCTCTGCGCACATTTCCGCAAATCCCACACGCACGCTGCCACCCTGCGGACACTGCAACATAGGTTTAATCTGCCAGTGCACCGACTGCTGTGCGACGTGCCCACACGGTGGAACTCTACGCTCCACATGTTTGCCAGGCTCTATGAGCAGCGTGGAGCTATAGTGGAATACCAACTCCAACATGGGCGGCGCAGTGGGAGTCAGCCTCCTCAATTATTTACAGAAGAGTGGCCCTGGTTGGCAGCCATCTGCCAGGTCCTTGGAACATTTGAGGAGTCTACCCAGATGGTGAGCGGGGATGCTGCAATCATTAGCGTCACCATTCCTCTGCTATGCATCTTGAGAAGTTCCCTGCAAAGCATAAAGGCAGACGCTTTGCGCTCGGAAACAGAGCCGGGGGAAGACAGTATGTCGCTGGATAGTCAGAGCACCCTCCTGTCAATATCTCAGCGCGTTCAGGAGGAGGAGGAGGAGCATGAGGAGGATGAGGAGGAGGGGGAAGAGACAGCTTGGCCCACTGCTGACGGTACACATGCTGCTGGGCTGTCATCCTTTCAGCGTGTATGGCCTGAGGAGGAGGAGGAGGAGGATCCTGAAAGTGATCTTCCTAGTGAGGACAGCCATGTGTTGCGTACAGGTACCCTGGCACACATGGCTGACTTCATGTTAGGATGCCTTTCTCGTGACCCTCGCGTTACACGCATTCTGGCCACTACAGATTACTGGGTGTACACACTGCTCGACCCACGGTATAAGGAGAACCTGCCCACTCTGATTCCCGAAGAGGAAAGGGGTTCGAGAATGATGCTATACCACAGGACCCTGGCGGACAAGCTGATGGTAAACTTCCCATCCGACAGCGCTAGTGGCAGAAGGCACAGTTCCGAGGGCCAGGTAGCAGGGGAGGCGCAGAGATCAGGCAGCATGTACAGCGCAGGCAGGGGAACATTCTCCAAGGCCTTTGCCAGCATTATGGCTCCCCAGCAACACTGTGTCACCGCTCCCCAGTCAAGGCTGAGTCGGCGGGAGCACTGTAAAAAGATGGTGAGGGAGTACGTAGCCGATCGCACGACCATCCTCGGTGACGCCTCTGCCCCCTACAACTACTGGGTGTCGAAGCTGGACACGTGGCCTGAACTCGCGCTGTATGCCCTGGAGGTGCTTGCTTGTCCTGCGGCTAGCGTCTTGTCAGAGAGTGTGTTTAGTGCGGCTGGGGGAATCATCACGGATAAGCGTACCCGCCTGTCAACCGACAGTGCCGACAGGCTTACACTCATCAAGATGAACAAAGCCTGGATTTCCCCAGACTTCTCTTCTCCACCAGCGGACAGCAGCGATACGTAAGCAATACGTAGGCTGCACCCGCGGATGGAAGCTACGTTCTCTATCACCATCCAAAACGGGGACATTTCTGCTTCATCAATCTGTGTATAATATTCCTCCTCCTCCTCCTCCTGAAACCTCACGTAATCATGCTGAACGGGCAATTTTTCTTAGGGCCACAAGGCTCACTCATATAATTTTTCTAAACAATTTTTATACGTTTCAATGCTCTTAAAAGCGTTGAAACTTTAACTTGAACCAATTTTTCGTTAAACTGGGCTGCCTCCAGGCCTAGTTACCAATTAAGCCACATTAACCAAAGCGATTAATGGGTTTCACCTGCCCTCTCGCTTGGGCATGGGCAATTTTTCTGATGTACATTAGTACTGTTGATACAGCAATTTTTGTGGGCCCTCGCCTACAGTCTAATCAAATGAATTTTTAGCCCACCTGCATTACAGCTGACGTTACCTCAGCTGTGTTGGGCAATGCAATGGGATATTTTTATGTACCGCCGGTGGGTTCCAGGGAGCCACCCATGCTGTAGGTGCACACGGAGTTTAACCTACATCTGTCCACTTGTAAAGAACCCCAGTCTGACTGGGGCATGCAGTGTGGGCCGAAGCCCACCTGCATTAAGCACGACATTACTACCTCAGCTGTGTTGGGCAATGCAATGGGATATTTTTATGTACCGCCGGTGGCTTCCAGGGAGCCACCCATGCTGTCGGTCCACAGGGACTTCACAATAGGGAGTTGTACCTGCCTGTGTCTATGAATTAAAAACCGCGGTCTGACTGGGGCATGCAGAGACACCTTGACAGAATGAATAGTGTGTGGCACATAGGTTCCCCATTGCTATGCCCACGTGTGCAGCTCCTGATGGCGGTGGCACAGGATTCTATTTCTCATTGCTTCTGTACAGCATTGTGGGCTATCGCCCCGCCCCTTTTAAAGAGGGTCGCTGCCTAGCCGTGCCAACCCTCTGCAGTGTGTGCCTGCGGTTCCTCCTCATGGCAGACGCACTTCTAAATAGACATGAGGGTGGTGTGGCATGAGGGCAGCTGAAGGCTGCGCAGGGACACTTTGGTGTGCGCTGTGGGGGGGAGGGGGGGCGGTTGGGCAGCATGTAACCCAGGAGAAGTGGCAGCGGAGTGTCATGCAGGCAGTGATTGTGCTTTGTTGGAGGTAGTGTGGTGCTTAGCTAAGGTATGCATTGCTAATGAGGGCTTTTCAGAAGTAAAAGTTGTTGGGAGGGGGGGGGCCCACTCTTGCCGGTATTGTGGCTTAATAGTGGGATCTGTGAACTTGAGATGCAGCCCAACATGTAGCCCCTCGCCTGCCCTATCCGTTTCTGTGTCGTTCCCATCACTTTCTTGAATTGCCCAGATTTTTACACAAGGAAACCTTAGCGAGCATCGGCGAAATACAAAAATGCTCTGGTCGCCCATTGACTTCAATGGGGGTCGTTATTCGAAACGAACCCTCGAGCATCCCGGGAAGTTCGTTCCGAGTAACGAGCACCCGAGCATTTTGGTGCTCGCTCATCTCTATTAAGCACTCTTCGGTGGGAGGGCAAGCCCTAAATACACCAAAAAGGAGGAGGATTGCCGATAAGCCAAACTTTCATTTTCTACACTCCGACTCCTTCGTTATCTGCTCGCGTGTAATAATCAGTAATAACAAATGTTCTCTAGTGGTGACATCAGGCAGTCGGTATGTTCCCACCAACAACCCCTCCGCGGCTTCCAAGTGTTTGGATCGGTTCAGCCCTTCACCTCCTCAGACGAACAGACCAAGTAAAAAATAATCGCAGCTTCTCCTATTTTGTGCGATTCGGGTGAAAATCCCTCATTCAAGTTTATGGCACGATGCGAGCGTGATCCGATGTTAACGCAGGTAACTATGGGAACCATAAATTAATAAGAGAACCGAGACGTGATTGTTATTTTCTACACGCATGAAAAGCGCGCGCGCCAAAGGGAGGAGTGCATGGAGAAGGCGCAGGAAAATCACACGCAAAATCGGACCACTTTATGCAATCCGAATTCACAAACGCCGGTGTGAAGGTCCTCTGTGGACACCCAGCTATCTACTTAGTGAAGAGTTTGCTGCAACGTGTGCAACCCGCGTGACGGTCTTACCGTGTGGCCAATGGCCCAACACGATCCACGTTAATGGTGGTTTTCGTGAGTCGCCCGCTATCTGCAAGGGCAGAACTATGCAGCTCCCATCGTCGCAGGACCGTGGAGACTACAGCTGCTAGCCGGGTAGGCCAGCCCCATCAGGTAGCCCTCCGCCTATTTCTGGTGCGGTATCTGCTAGCCCCCAGAAATAGACGGGTGATGATGATGTCATATATTTGGCCCAGGAGCGCCTCCGGCACGGCCGCCAACATATGGTTTATGTGACAAAAAATGAACAAGACCATTAATGTGAACTCGGCTCAAAACAGTTAAAGCTCTCCAGCACTGCTGCGTGCGAGCGGCGATCCTCATGCTGTGTGGAGGCGGAGGAGACGGCCTCATTGTTAGGCGTCGCACGGTGAAACACTTTGTAATGAGTCATGTCACAAAAGTGCGATATTATAACTGCTGGCAGAAAACACCTGCAATGCCGCTCCAGTCATCTCCTCTCGTTATAGCGGCGTGCTGGGGGCAGGCAGCGTCCAGATCACTAACGGAGCCGAGCGATGGAGGCTCATGACTACTTGTGTCGCTGGGAGGATAAACTTGCATCTGCCCATACTGAACAGGGCCATAATAAGAAAAAAGGCATATATATTACACTGTAGGCAATCTGTCTGTATTGTACTCGTGCAGAGAACAGCGGGATAGCAACGTACTCACACCAATATGACTCCGTGAATACGTACTGTACCAGAACCAAGCTTAATGCATAGATACAGCACCACAACCATGCTCAGTACATAAATACAGGCGCACAACTAAGCCCATAACATAAATAACTTGCCATAACGAAGCCCACAAGACATACAGTACCAAAACCAAGCCCACAGTACAAATACAGCACCAGAACCAAGCCCACAAGACAAATACAGTACCAGAACCAAGCCCACCATACAAATACAGCACCAGAACCAAGCCCACCATACAAATACAGCACCAGAACCAAGCCCACAATACAAATACAGCACCAGAACCAAGCTTATAACATAAATACAGCACCAGAACCAAGCTCACAAGACAAATACAGCACCAGAACCAAGCTTATAACATAAATACAGCACCAGAACCAAGCCCACAACACACATACAGCACCAGAACCAAGCTTATAACATAAATACAGCACCAGAACCAAGCCCACAAGACAAATACAGCACCGGAACCAAGCTTATAACATAAATACAGCACCAGAACCAAGCCCACAAGACAAATACAGCACCAGAACCAAGCTTATAACATAAATACAGCTCCCAAATCACACCCATAAATTAAATACAGCATCAGAACCAAGCCCACAATACAAATACAGCACCAGAACAAAGCCCACAATACAGATACAGCACCAGAACCAAGCTTATAACATAAATACAGCTCCCAAATCACACCCATAAATTAAATACAGTAGCAGAATTAAGCGACTGTGTTGCAGGGACACTGATGGCCTGCCAGCGGAGAGCATCAGAGGGGCAGAGACAGAGTGAGCATTGTGATTCATGTAGCTGCGTTAGACGCTGCCACACAGAGAAAAAAGATCTTTCTGGGTGGACCTAAGGTGGGGGAGGTGATCGTGCCAGCCTACATCCGCCTGCTGCCCCCCCCCCACAAGCCAGCGGTCGGCACCCGGTGTGCCATGATACTGAAGCTATACTGCATGAAATAGAACACAGCAAATTCTTTTCCCTTGGTTGTTGAAAATCTTAATAAATTTCTTAGACGCCCTTTCAGACATTCGCTGCGTCTGGGTATTCTTAATGCTACTATCTTAGGATGTCATCATTCCCTGAAGCCGGTTTGTCTAATTCACGGCCTACTAGAGATGTTGCAGTCAATGTCGTCATTAGGACAATCTGTTGTACATTAGATGCCATCAGTGCCAACTGATGTTATAATGTGGCCAGTCTGGGGATGAGCACAGAAGACACAGTATGGAGTGGACCGAGCCTGGCGTGCAGGATAGGTAGGATGGTGTCACCTGACCGCTGCTCCAGTAACAGGTGAGCCGCGGCGCCCTGTGACATCATCATCATGACAAATACAACAGTCATGTCATATACGGGAGTGCAGAGGTCCCTGCCCCAGCAAAGTCAACTCTTAGCACCACAAGTACTCTGCACATGTCCACGTAACCATTGGGACCTTTATCTTGGGGTCCTACTCCACCATGGCCATTGTGCTAGCCAAGGAGTTTGGGGTCTGGAAAGTAACGTGTCTTGGATGCCCTCCAATCTGCATTCAATTTCTACTGCTCCCCCTCCATAACGGGGTTGTGTGGGACTCGTATCTGCCATCAGCAGGTGATCCGTGTGGCCACTGCTCAGGATCCCGCCAGCCAGTTAGTGCCAGGCCCGCTGTCAGCATGGAGTGCACTGGAAGCAGGGAGTGCCGTTTGCATGGCGGAGGCTTGAGAAAGGTTCGGACTAACCGAAATGTACGCTGTTTGGGAAACAACCCAGTGTCCACATGGTCAGGCTGGCCTTGCTGAAGTTCTTCGTGACGTCCTGAAGACAGTCATCAATAGTAAAAGTGCCGGACGACCCATTAAACCCCTTAATGATGCATCATCTTCTTCTTTACCCATCGGCATGGCTATCTGCGGGCTTGTTGCTGTTCTGTGGGCCGAGTTGTATTTGTCCCGGGTACCTTGTAACGTCCCGTTAATGGATGGAGAATGTAAATACATTTCTAAGTACAGTGAATTGGAATTCCGCCATCTTTGGGGGTCTTGTTTTATGACTTACACCCTGCAGCAAAGTGACCTGATAACCTTCTCCTATGGGTCGGCGCCATTACTGCGATATGAAATTATACTGTTTTTTTTGCTGTACTGCTTAAAAAAAAACTTTGTAAAAACAATTATTTTCTGCCGCCGTCTCCTGACCGCCATGTTTTTATATTTCCGTCATCATAGTTGTTGAGGGCTCGTTTTTCTGCAGGACGTCCTGTAGTTTTCTATGTTTGGTTTTCAGCGCCCGATCCTTTTGTCCCCCAGGAGATAAGCTGCCGCCAGAGCTGGGCTCAGATGTGTATGGCAGAGCCGGAACGAGCTGCTGGCGGAGCGTTCTTTCAAGGTCTACGGGCATCGATAGGGCCGAGCCCTACAGCAGCTTCTAGGCTTCCTTCTCTGGCAGTTACACCAGGGCATCGTCCTTCCATCATGATCTTCAGTCTGTGACCTCATTCCCTTTAATTACAGCACCCCTTCCTGACTATCAGGGTCACCTGATTGGACGGCCGCTGCGTCCAGCGAGGTGGGAGCAGTCCCTGTTTTCGGGGATTTACTGAAGCAGCGCCTTCCCCTCCCTCCATCACTCCTCTGACTACATCATTAGGTTATGTTAATATGCAGAAGCGACAGGACAGCAAACTATTAATGTAAAATGCCAACCTGCCCTCCATTTATGCCTCCACTTCGAATAACAAGAACGCTTTGCAGGTAATTAACAGAAAGAATTATTATCTCTCGCCTCCTCAGAGAATAGAACTAATGAATCCGCAACATCTGCTGGAAGTATTGTATTATCAATTTCCAGACAACATGCGATGACAGATGCTTAAATTTAGCAAATCAGACGAATTAAAATGTACAAAAATTAAGGTAATAAGCCCCCAGTGACCGGCGGGGATCGTTATCTCCGAGGCTTCTTCAACCACTTTGCTGGTTGATAGGGATTAAGTCGTCAAATTAGATTCCAGTTGGGTTAAACAGCTCCTTATGTGACGCGGAACCAGTCAGCGGTAATGAGGTTGGATCTGCCCCACTGCCATCTGATGCCGATTGTAACACTGCCCCCTACAGACCTGAGCTACAGGGAAAGGGCTGGTCGGTGGAGAATTGTAGCAGCATACCGTATACATCGCGACTATTGATATCCAACACATTTACGGGTTGTCACAATTACAGCCACCTTCATGCTGAAGTCATGCAAAGAGCACATTGACCTCTCATTTATCCAGCCAGTAAATGCTCTTTACACTGATGAGGGGCAAACCATGACTTTCCGTTGCTGACCCCTGGCTCGTCCCTGATTACCCTCTAGACCTCCAACCCCATGCCTGAAACCGCTGCATTATCCTTTCCTTGTAGGGAAGACTCTGGCGTTGGCTCATACTCCTAGTTATTGTTACAAGACTTGTTAAAGGGTCTGATATTGACTTACAGGAATGCTGCCTTCCAATAGGTGACCATTAGAATATTTCCCAGAGGAGCATGAAAGGCCTTAGAAGTCTTCTCACACCTTCTAGGTGCTTTCCCTAAGGAGAAATTGTACCCCTCCCGAGTCCATCCACAAAAATGGCGCTGCTTCTGGAATTGTATAACTAAGAAGAGAAAGTTGGTTCATAGCTCCGCTGGGTGCTATGATGGTGGACCATTCATTACCTGTTGGCTGTGTCAGAAAGACATACACTGAGTGACCACTTAATTACAGCCCCCAGCCCTTAATTAGAGCTCTTATCCCTCTCACGATTGACCCCCGCAGTGCAGCATAAAATCACGTGACAAGTTTTCCATGGACCAGTTTCAGTGTGAATCCACATTAGATGGGAAATCCAGTGATCAGAGCGACTTCCAACAAGGCCGGTCATCGGTGTTAGACCAGCCGAGGTCTAACTGCCAACTTGTTGTGTAACGGTGTGGAGAGTATACAGAGAATGGCGCGATCGAGGAAAACATCCACCGAAAGGGGATCCTGCGGACGGAAACAACTCATCCCTTAAAGGGGTCGGAGGAGGATGTCAGGAATCGTTCTGACCAACAAGGTCAGCTGAATACAACGCTGGAGCTCCAACTAACGTGTCCAAATGCACAACTCGCCGTTCCTTCGCACGGATGATATATTAGCGAACGAGCAGTTCCTCCGCACGGATGGTATAACAGCGGGCGACCAGATCCAGCGCCATTGTGTCTAAGAGAAACAGAAAGACTCCAGCGGGCAAAAGAGCGCAAAACTTGTGTCACTGAGCAGCGGGAAAACATCTCCTGGTCAGATGGAGCCAGATTTCTGTGGTGATGGGAGGTCAGAATTTGGCGCAAGCAGCATGAATCGCTGACCCCTTCCTGTCCGCTGGTCAGAACATGTCAGTAGACGGGTGTTCCTAATAATGTGGCCATTCAGTGTATCATATAATGTTAATATTTGCATTTTTTCCCTTTCTGTACATTTATTCCTCTGCATTAGCCTCATTCCCACTTGTTTTGCATCCATAATGGCTGCACTGGACAGATGTGACTGTTGTGCGTTTGGACTGATTGACCGGATCACCCGCAGGCATGTTAGTTCAGTCAACAAATGGCCCCGGCAGAAGCCAGCCGTCTATGTGACCAGACTCTTAACTGGATCATCTTCAGGCCTGACAGTCGTTCTGAAAGCACAGATGCCCGGGTACCAGACCCATTCGTGGCGTTGGCACCAAGGACGACACAACATCCTGTTCTGCTGTCTTTATAAAAATGTCATCTATGGTTAAAATATGGAAAGACCATGTAGAGGCGGCCGATGCCCACCAGTCACTCGTATGTCACACCATGGAGCACATTG
Source organism: Eleutherodactylus coqui (assembly GCF_035609145.1). Taxonomy (NCBI): domain Eukaryota; kingdom Metazoa; phylum Chordata; class Amphibia; order Anura; family Eleutherodactylidae; genus Eleutherodactylus; species Eleutherodactylus coqui. The sequence goes on from NC_089844.1 coordinate 8,861,085, forward strand.
CCCCTCGTTACAGCATTCGCATCAGTGACCGCGGCGTTGGCCGATGCCCACCAGTCACTCGTATGTCACACCATGGAGCACATTGCCCCTCGTTACAGCAGTCACGTCAGTGACCGCGGCGTTGGCCGATGCCCACCAGTCACTCGTATGTCACACCATGGAGCACATTGCCCCTCGTTACAGCAGTCACGTCAGTGACCGTCGCGTACAATGGCAGTGAACATCCACGCCAATGATGTAACGTTGTGTAATTGGCACCTGATATCCCTACCAGGAGGTTCCGTAGGCTTGCTTCCATCTATTGACCGTCAACCACCGGATGTTTCTTCACCGGGCAAAGGGCGGCTTATTAACCCTTTCCAATCCACTGTCTGACATATAAAGACATTCTGATTGAAGGCTGCATAGCTCCAATGTCGGAAGACGTCCGGCAGGGTATTCTTACTGTAGATTACTAGCCGCTCTGTTGTCAGGGCCTCTCCAGCATGTCCCATACCGCAGTACTGGCTCTAGCCAGCAGACAGCGACACTGTATAATGGCAAAAAGGGAGAGCTCCCTAGGAAACCCTGAAGCCAAAATTGGATTGCAAAGGGTTAATCTCCACCTTGTCCCGGCTATTCTGAGACATGGCATCAGGAACAGGCTTTACTCTTTTGGCTGTTTTAGACCACCTCCTGTTCGGTCATGTTGATCGTGTGGAGGGGCATTCCTCGGTAAGGCCAAGTCTTGGGTCCGGCACCTGCAGGTTTTGGCTTTTCGAAGACAAAACTCCTGACACTGAAAATAATTGCTGCACGTTGATTTCAATGACCGCATTGTGATGCTTTGTGTTCCTTATGTGGACATGAATGAGACCACCTGCCGCACTCTTAGTTTTTCCAACCCAGGTAGCTCCACTGACAATGAGACATCTGCCTGCAGTTCAGCCTCCGGAGCAGCGAGCACCACCAGCCTTCGGTAGTGCGATCATGCACGTCCCGTCTTGGAGAGCCTTCTTCCCCGATGTATGGGGGCCTCACTAACCCCAATCCTGCTGGCATGATTGTTTTATTATACTGTTGTCTGACACAACTAAATGTTCTACTGATGACTTTAACCCCTTCCTGCCTTGGGGTGTAAATATAGTCCTTGGCTGGGGAGCAGCTTCCCCCTAAGGGCACATACATACATTCTATGAATGGCGCGGGCTCAGAAGCTGACCCTGCGCCATCAGCAAGGGGAGCCGGCTGTGACAGACAGCTGGCCTGCTGTTACAATGTTGCTTGCGGCATGTGAGTCATAGGTCACAGTGGGCTGATGGGTTGCCACGACAACCGGACACCAGACAATGGAGTCCAGCTCTGCCATGGCCTATGATGGCTATTATTAGTGATAATGCATTGCAGTACAAAAGTATCGCAATGTATTATCATAGCCATCATACTATCACAGGTTCACGTTCCCTATAGGGACATAAAAAAAATGTAATAAAAACTTTTTTGTGCACTTTCCCCTCTTTGTTTAAAAAAGTTATTAAAAAACCTCACATATTAGGTATCGTCCTATCCGTAATAACCCATACAATAAGTTGTACTCACTTTTTATCCTGCACAGCAAAGGCTGTAGAAAAAAGTAGAGCAATGTAGCTGTTTTTATTAATTTCACCTACTAATAAAATGATCAAAAAAGCCATTTGTACCTTAAAATAAAAACTACAGCTCATCACACAAAAAACAGGTCCTCCCAGACCTCCAAACATGGGAAAAATAAAATAGTTATGGAACCATGAGTGTGGCGATGAGGAAAAAAATATCCACAAAAGTATTATTGCATCTGTACCAACCGACAGGAAAACTGGATCCAGTCATTAATGCTGTAAAATAGAATGGCAGAATCAGTGTGTTTTTCTTCCTGCCCTCCAAAAACATTAATAAAAGTTCTTCAATAGACTATATGTACCAAAAAATGGCACTAATAAAAACTACAACTCATCACACAAAGAACAAGCCCTCATGTGGCCACAAAAAAAGGTATGGTTTCTGAAAAGTGGGGATTAAATTCCCCCCAAAATTGTCATGTCCTTAGATCCAAAATAGGCTGCGTCACTAAGGGGTTAAGGGACGGTGGCGGATGTAGAAGAAGACTGGAGGGTGAACTCTTGCAGGAGTCCAGAGGAGATATCAACCCCTGGAGAATCAGGAAGCAGAAAGCAGGTGGGCCGCCTCTGCGAGTCTGCTGTAGTGGCCGCTGACTACAATGTAAGCTGCTAATACAAGAGTACTCCGGCTGAGAACTAGTTATGTCAGCTGTGCCAGCTAGTAGAAACAGGAAGACACTGAGATTGATCCTCACAAGAGAACCCAAGAACCAGACCTCTTCCGTAGAAACCGAACGCCAAGTCCAGTTTTGTACCTTCTGAAGAAACCGCTGTACAACTCTCGCGCACATGTTAGGATAAAAGTGTTGTCATGTGGTCGTATTCCGTGACTACCCCACTGCAACCACCTACCCTCGCCTCCAGACACTTCCATTGAGAATATGTCACAACTTACTTCCAACCAGTAGTGTCTGATGCCCCTGACCTCCCGGCCGGCCTATCCCCGCACCCTCACATCTACATGGCTGTCGGTAGAGACAACTTTCCATCTTCCATATTTGGAGGGTTCGCTCACCTCTACCGCTAATCACACCAGTAAGCGGTTCTACAACTACTGACAAACGTTCTATTGGACTGCAAAGTGAAGACGTCTCTGCGCTCCCGATCCTTCACATCATGAAGTGTCTGGGTTGTAGTCCAGTCTTCTGCCTCCGGTTCCTTGGACAGGAAGTAGTATGTTGAGGCTATTTGCTGTCAGCCATATCAGCTCTCATGAGTTCCTTCCTTGGTCTCCCTCCATCAGCCAATCACAGTTCAGCACGTTTCACATTAACACTTCTACATCTATAATACAGGGGAGTTCCTCGGCACGACGGCAGGTCTACTGACCCAAACTCAGAGCATCATGGTACACTTCTTTGAAACTGTCCTTCGAGAATCTTGCCCCTGACATTTTTCCACTTTGCAAAGCCACATTTGATTAAGGAAACCCTGTAATCCCAGAACTGGGGGGTAGGAGAAAGTTATGTTACCTGCTGTAAGAGGGCGGTACATAGCCCCTGGGTTTTACGTTCACATTAATTATAATATACGTACTGTCCCTTTAAGATAATGTTGTAAGTGATGTTGTGTTTAAGTAATGCACCCTCTGGGCGCTGGGTGGGAGAACCCGTGGCTGGCAGAATGCACCAAAAGTCCGCATAGCTCTGTAAACCAGGGAGTGATATATTGCATTATGGCGGTGCCCACCCTGGCCAGTAAGCGAGTAGGCTAACCGGTGAGAGAGAATGAGCCGGCATCCTGTGAGGAGCCTAAGGCTGAGGAGTTAGCGAGGTGAGGACTACTTCTTGTGGAAACACCCAAAGAGAACCCAAGTGTCACAATAAAAAAATCAGTTTGAAAAGTTCATTATAGATTTGCGTTCTGGTACTTCTTACGGTGGTGAGAGATGGAAAGAACACCGGTTATACAGAGTGGAGAAAGGATGGCAGTAGAGAAACTGTTGATAAGCTGGGTGGATGACGTGGACATCAGGTTCTCCGTGGAGGACTCTGCATCACCACATCCAGGTAGGCCCCTGACACCCTGAGGACTACAACACCCAGAAGCCCATCCCGATCCTGGGGCAGAGGACTCTGCCGTATGACCCCCTTTGACAGCTCTTCTTCTGCAGTGGCCATCTTGGAAGGCTAAAAATGAGGATCTGAGGAACATTGTTGCAGGGAATGCGCAGCAGGTAATATACTGTAATTCTGCCTCTCATCGCTGTACAAAAATTTTGTTGAAGGACCAAAGGGTGGCTTTAAATCTGTGTTTATAGGATGTAAAAGGAATGCTGGGAAGTGAAGTCTGAACAATACCTACTTCCAAGGGTCTTTTAGAGGACCGGTTATCATGTAGGTCAGATGTGCGCAGGGCTTGTACGGTATGGGCTCAAGAGCTAGGCCGTCTACATACACGACGGGGGTTGGCTGTCTGAGTCACATTGTGACGCAACTTATTACTGCAGTAACCCGCTAACGCAAGGTGTGTTAGCAGTGTTACAGTTGTAATTCTGCCTATTAAGACGTGCCTCTGGTAGGGCTTAATACAATGCCTGCAGGTATACAATACACTGCAATAATGAATTAGATTGCACAAATGATCACCTATGGGGACAAAAAAGTGCAAATAAAGTTTTTTTTTATTTTTAAGAGAGTTGAAAAAACTTTTCCATTTCTAACAGAAGCATATAAACAAAGCAACAAATATGGAATCGCAGCAATCGAACAACTGAATGACGTCAGAAAAAATAGACAATGCCAGAACTGCACTTTTTTGGTTGCCTTGTTTCCATAAAAAAGTCATATGTACCCCAAAATGGCACCAATAGAAACACGGGTCATCTCACAGAAAACCACCCTTCACACAACCCCAGTGATGGAAAACTAAAAAATGTAAGGAGAGCGAAAGATGGAGAGAGAAAGTAAGTTTGTAAAAGGAGATTTTAATTCCTAAAAGTTGTACAACAAATCAACCCCATATAAACATATTCTGACCGTGAGGTGAGAAGGAGAGACGCCGCCGACCAAGAGTGGAACAGAAGGCTGCGGTCGACCAAATACAGAGGAGAAAGTCTGCTGCAACCTGGGAGACAGGAGCTGGACCATCACCAACAGGGAAGCATCCAGAGCAGCACAGACTGGCACCCCTGTGGTAACACCAGACGGGCATTATATTCTGTAATGTGGATTTCCTTGTGGTGGTATTGTTAACAGGCCTTCAAAGAAGGAAGTTCAACCGCGCACTCATCACTGTTGTATTATTCTTCAATTCTATGTTTGCGTTTGAAGTAAATATTGTACATTTTGGTTACTCCATCTGCTGCATCGTATCCTGAATCGTGCATCGCTTCATCTCCACCTGTGACAAAGCTAGTGGTGGGAGTGTGTGTGCAGGCTTGGCTGCTTGAAGAGAGCGGGCTGTAGCCAGGCCGGCATGAAGAGCGGGCGTGTGGGCTGCTCCATTATGTTTCTGATGTAGAATTAAAAATATATTTAAAAGCTGAGAATGTGGTGAAAATGGAGTCTGTGGTGGTGAAAGAAGGGGTGAGTCCTATGTAAGAGGGTGTCGCATCCCCCTTGGACGTTTCCTTTATATTGTGTGCACTGTTTCCTGAAATACTGTTTTGTTGGTAAAGTTTGTTTTATTACTGTACCCCCTGGGTGCTGGGAAGGGCAACCCGTTTCCAGCGCGACGCGCCAAAGATCCCCGTCGACCTGTGACCAATATGTGGTATAAATTGTAGAGTGATGCCACCCCCAGGCAGAGAAAGCGAGTCAGCTCAGAGGTAGAGAGAGTCTACAGTGAGTGTCTCCGTGCGTCCTTAGCCAAAGGCTTAGCAGTTAGTGAGGCGGGGACCGTTGACTGAGCTCCATTGATTGTGCCTCCCCAGTGCCCAGCGAGGAATCAAGCACCACACAGACTGGTCAGTTAAGTAAGCCATGGATGCCGGCTCTTGTGCTTCTCATGGTGATGAGATCGAGCCAGGGAACCGGGGGGAGTACTGGTTCCCAGGAGGAGAAGTCAAGACGGTGGCTGAGAGACCATTTGTGATCGGCCAGAGCTGACCGCCAGGTTCCCCTTGGAGGAATGCCACTCTCCATCCTGGTCTCAGAAGAAACTTTGTCCCCAGGACCAGAGGGTCACTTTAATGTTTATGTAATGAAAAAAATCTGGAAGATTGTAATAGCCCATTCAGGGCAAAACTGGAGTGGAGGATGTGGTTGCACCCAGTCGTGGAGCCTTTGGAAGCCCATAACGTCTCTCCGACCCATATAAGATTGGTACTATGAATACAACAATATAGCGGGGGGCTCTGCTCCAGGCTTTACATCAGGGCCCAACTGCTTCACGTTACGCCTCAGTCCCCCATCCCTTCTGCCAACTTCAGTGAAGCGGAGATGTTCTCTGGTTCAGTTCTTGTGTACTCGTGTTCCATGGATCATTTCTTACCCGCCAATGACTTTCAATATTATAATATAGAAGAAATTTAGTGAAAGCAGAACATCCGCCAAGACAGACGGACACCGTATCCAATAACTAGTCAGCTGATCTATATCTGCTCTACATACACTCCCCTCACGGCAAATTACAGGGTGCAAAATTGACATCATATAAATGGAAAATACGGCCTTCCTTTCCCTAAAATATTACACTGGAACAAAAAATAAGATGAATGCCGGTCAATGCGTCATTCAAATGCGCCAAATCTAGCAATGATCCGACTACCGCCATTCACTGTTTTTTTTCCAAATGTGGGAAACATCAAAAAGCAAATAACTTCCCTTTATAAGAACGTAAAAAAAAGGCGAGAAAGTTTTAAATCCAAAAAATGATCTACTTTTTAAAGGGATTCAGTCATGACTTGTGAGGTGGGCTGCACTGGTCTCTTCCCGCTTGCTACATGAAGACTGACAGCTTATCTCCCTGCTTGTGTATATGGAGAGAGCTGTCAGCCTTCATGTTGCATACGGGAAGAAGCTGGCATACCCCACCCCCATGAATTAGAGCTCAGTATACCTAGTAGAGCATTTAGGGGTGTTCTCATCTCAGCTGAGCTGATTACGAAGTGGCCAGGAAGACAGATAAAGGCGATATTGCATGAGCTACACTCTTTCCGTAACTCCTATGGACATCATTAAGAGTTATGCAGACCGTGTAGTCCCAAACCCAAGATAGGTGGGGGTTCCATTGATGGACGCACGTATCAAACTTTCATGGCATATCCTGTGTAGATGCCATAAAAGTCTGAGATTTTTTTTTTGTTGTAAAGTTGGAAGGGACCTCCGGGGTCATCGGGCCCTCCAGGGTTATCGGGTCCTCCGTAGTCATCAGGTCCAACCCCCTGCTCAATGCAGGATTCACTAAATCATCCCAGACAGATATTTGTCCAGCCTTTGTTTGAACACTTCAATTGAAGGAGAACTCCCCACCCCCTGTGGCAACCTGTTCCACTCATTGATCCCCTTACTGTCTAATATCTAAACTGTGTCTCCTCCCTTTCAGTTTCATCCCATTGCTTCTAGTCTTTCCTTGTGCAGATGAGAATAGGGCTGATCCCTCTGCACTGTGACAGCCCTTCAGATATTTGTAGACGGCTATTAAGTCTTCTCCCAGCCTTCTCTTCTGCTAAACATTCCCAGATCCTTTAACCGTTCCTCATAGGACAAAAAACAATCCAAAAGTCACATGTACCCCAAAATGGCAGCCGTAAAGACCACAACTCTTCCTGTAGAAAACAAGCCCCCACAGATACGGGAAAAATGAAAATGCTCTGGGTCTTAGAAAGCGGCGCTGGGGTCATTTGTTTTTCATTAAAAACTTGTTTAGCGCAAAACTAGTAAAAAGAAAAATCCCTATGATTTGGCCTCGCAGTAATTGTGCTGATCAGATACAACCGTTATCAGGGTATTTTTATCCAAACGGCGAACGCTGCAAAAATAAAACCCCAAAGCAATGGTGGATTTTCTGGGGGTGTTCGCAAATAAATGTAATAAACGTTCTACAACTCATTATATGCACCCCGGAGGGCGGCCAGTAAAATATACACCTCGTCCCACAAACAAGCCCTCTGCCAGCGGTCAGCGAGTTCCGGCTCCTGCAAGGCGAGAATTGAAAGTACTTGGTACTTAAGGCATAAAACAGGCCGGTCACAAAGGGAGGTCAGATCACCAGATCCCAGCAGTCCACAAACACCCGCAGCTCCCCGTTATATTCCGTTTTGGAGACCATGTAATATAAATACTGCATACGGTTTTAATTTCGCCGGCCACTGTTGCGCTATTTTCTGTGCCTAGATTGTTATTGAAAAACCGCCAAATCTTCGGCGACTCTCCGCCGCTAATCCTGAGGAGTATTGTTCCAAATATATTTTTTAAATAAACCTTTAGATCAGGAGCTAATGAATACGGGAATAATCGCCAAGAGATTAGTAGCCTTTAATTAAATGAGTTTTCTATAAATGTGGTTACTGAAGCCTTAAGGTATAAAAGACTCCTGGCCCGGAACAAATCCGTATTCTAAATGCAAAAACTGTACAATGGGCTGATATCCTCCAGCGTGGTGGAGAGCGCTTGTTCCTGAGGTTACAGAGCATCAGATCCGGGGCTGCGCTGCAGGCGGTGCCGCCGCGCCGTGAGGGTGAAGCCGATATATACTCAAAACTGGAGTGCTGGAGAAGGAGATCTAAAGAATCACTTATAAAAGCAACTGCATCGGTTCTGGGAGTGAAAAGGAAAATGGTATCCTTCTGTTGTACAAGATAACGGGAAGGGGCGGGTCTATCAACAATCAAGTCTGTGGGGTGGAGCTTCCAGACTTATACTGTGAGGTCTTTGACCAATCACATTCACTTACTTTCAGCACTGATGGAGAAATCACATGCGAGGCCAATCAGATGGTAGATGGTAAAAGTAGGTGCTAAATTGTGTATTCTAAAAGGGTTGAGCCCCTCATGATGGCCCACAGGAAACACACACACAGTTCAGTTGAAGCACCATGTAGGTACTATTAACACAGTATATTCTGCTGGTGGAGTCACTGTGTACATATATTACTTGTCCTGTACTGATCCTGAGTTACATCCTGTATTATACTCCAGAGCTGCACTCACTATTCTGCTAGTGGAGTCACTGTGTACATACATTACTTATCCTGCACTGATCCTGAGTCACATCCTGTATTATACCCCTGAGCTGCACTCACTATTCTGCTGGTGGAGTCACTGTGTACATACATTACTTATCCTGTACTGCACCTGAGTTACATCCTGTATTATACTGCAGAGCTGCACTCACTATTCTGCTGGTGGAGTCACTGTGTACATACATTACTTATCCTGTACTGACCCTGAGTTACATCCTGTATTATACTCCAGAGCTGCACTCACTATTCTGCTGGTGGAGTCACTGTGTACATACATTACTTATCCTGTACTGCTCCTGAGTTACATCCTGTATTATACCCCTGAGCTGCACTCACTATTCTGCTGGTGGAGTCACTGTGTACATACATTACTTATCCTGTACTGCTCCTGAGTTACATCCAGTATTATACTCCAGAGCTGCACTCACTATTCTGCTGGTGGAGTCACTGTGTACATACATTACTTATCCTGTACTGATCCTGAGTTTTATCCTCCAGAGCTGCACTCACTTTTCTTACTACATCTTGAGGACACAGCTCTTTACCACAGACTCCACATTCTGCACATTGGCACAACCCCTTTAACTCCAACATTGGCTTCTTATAGGCCCTGCGAAGCCACAATGTATTTTTCTATACTTTGCCTAAAAGCTTTATTCGTGTTCCGTGGCCTTGGAGACTTTGTAAACGTCCAGTGATAAAGGGGGGGATATTGCAGCAAGGAACACGTGGCACCGTCAAGGGGCAGAGAGCGAGCCGAGGGGTGCAGAGGAACTAACTGAGATATGATAGCTACATATGCAATAAAACAGAATCACACAAATCATGCAGCGGTGGAGTTAGAGAACCTCTGTGGCCTGCAGAGCGGCAGCAAATCACCAATCTAATGTAACAAAATGTCATAAAATTAAATTCCAGGAATGATATAAACCTCCGTTCAGCCAGTCAATTAGAAACTTCAGCGCAAACGTCCTTTATCGTCCCGCAGACTTTATACGCCAAACGCTAATAATCCGTTACGTGGTAAAGATGAGCGCGATAAATTAAAAACACAATAAAATAATGAGATGATAGAAACGATAAAGACCTCGAGCAAAAGGTCGGCGGCGGCAGAGAACGGAAGCCGCAGCAACCGCAGAGAACGGAAGTTGCAGCGGCCGCAGAGAACGGAAGCCGCAGCAACCGCAGAGAACGGAAGCCGCAGCAACCGCAGAGAACGGAAGCCGCAGAGGCCGCAGAGAACGGAAGCCGCAGAGGCCGCAGAGAACGGAAGCCGCAGCGGCCGCAGAGCAAAACGTCTGGAAACACTGAAGAGCCGTATCATATCTTCCATTTAATTGACCTGCAGAGTTACGGCAGGGTCGGGTCAGGCCCCCGCCGTGGACGTCTCTCTTAGGAGCGGCTCCAGCAGACGTGACCTGTTTACAGAAGCCGTTACCCACAAGGTGACTGTGGCATTAATACGAGGACGGCACAAGCCGCGGCCGCACGCTTTTATTTTTATTTGATCCTCCTCTTTGCCATGCAAGCAAAATTAGATTCAAAGGCGATGAAATGTGTTTAGCGGAGAAGGAAGAAGGGAATTAGTTGTGGCACGGAGACCGTGCGGCCGCTGCAGATGTTACTCCGCGAATAGAAGATGATTGTATATCAATGTCTCCGACGGGAACGTCAAGATGCCCCGTGGATTTCTATCTCTCAGATGTCACTCTGTTCCCCGGGTGCCAATAAATACACAATAAAAGACAATAAGAAACAGATTCCCGGCGGGACGGGCGAAGTTACAAAAAAAAGAAATAGACTTTCACTTTCTGATCTCGGTGGATTCACCAAATGCAGTTTGTGGAAAGAATACCGCATGTCTGAGATAAACTCTTTGCTTGAGGCCGGCTGTCCACGGGTGTTGCATCATACCACCACGGGAGAAAACGTTGGCACCGCGATTTTCCTCAATCTATCATTAAGCTAGGTTCCACGATTTTCCGCTTGTGTACATTGGGCTGCGCTTTCCATAGTTATCCTACGGGAAGCGTTTTTTACAGATTATCGCCGCGGGTAACACAGTGAAATATCGCAGGTGGACAGGAGGCCTCACTCATTTTTAGTTTTCAATTGCATTTTTTAAAGTTCTATTAGTTAAACACACTGAGGGGCGTCATCTGGTGAAGAGGAGCTGCAGAGATTGGTGAAGATTCACAGCATTTATGCCAGAGAAGTGTGGTGAGCATGCAGAGACCACTGTGCTGGGAGGGGGAGGAGGGAGGAGCAGCCGAGCGCTCTCTGTCTCCTATTGTCAATGGTGAATCCTGTGTTATCTACACTGAACGGCCCTTTAACTAGAGACCCCCATCCAGTTGTATGTTGGACCTCCTTTGGTCTTCAGATCTGCAGCAGTTCATCGTGATGTAGATTCCACTTGGTGATGAAATGGTCCTGCAGGAATACCGGCCCCTGTGGACAGGAAGTTTCTTGTAGTTGCCACAGATTAAATGGCGGTGCTGATGTGTTCTCACCGGCTGACAGTAAGGGGTCAGTGATTCATGCTGCTTGCACCAAATTCTGACCTCCCATCAGCAACAGAAACCTGGACCCATCTGACCAGGAGATGTTCTCCTGCTTGTTTTTCCACTTTGGAGTCTTGGCTTTCTGTTTCTCTTACACACAATGGTGCTGGAGCTGGTCATCTGCTGTTCATAGAATCATAGAATGGAAGAGTTGGAAGGGACCTCCAGGGTCATCGGGTCCAACCCCCTGCTTAGTGCAGGATTTACTAAATCATCCCAGATAGATATTTGCCCAGCCTCTGAACACTTCCATTGAAGGAGAACTCACCACCTCCTGTGGCAACCTGTTCCACTCATTGATCCCCCTCACTGTCTAATATCTAATCTGTGTCTCCTCCCTTTCAGTTTCAGCCCAATGCTTCTAGTCTTTGTCAAAGTGGTTCAGCAATTACCTCCGCTGCTTCCTTTAGTATCCTAGGATGTAATTCGTCTGTGCCTTGAGACTTGAATTCATTTGAGTTAGCTAAGTGTTCCCTCACCATCTCTCTACTTATAGATATCCTGCATGCTTGTATTCCCCCAATAGCACAGGGAAGATCAGCTGATGTTCCATCTACTTTCTGAGAGAAAACAGATACAAAATAGAAATTTAAAAGTCCATCTTTCTCAACATCATTCTTAACCAATACACCATTTTCATCTTGGAAGCATCCAATAGCATTTTTTACTTTTCTTTTGCTTTTGACCCCCAAATCCTTTTTTATTGCTTTTGGCCTCTGTTGCAGGCCCCAATTCATTATCAGCTTTAGCTTTTCTGACACTTGCCCTACAGTTTCTGCAGACCCCATTATATTCTTCTTTAGATATTCTCCCCTCTTACCATCTGATAAACATATTTTCTTCCTCTTTAACATGTGTACAAGTTCTGTGTTCATCCAACCTGGTGTCTTTAAATGCTTCCCATTCTTCCTTCTTTTAGGGATTGTTAACAATTGTGCTTTGAGAATCTCATTTCCCAATATTTCCCAACCTTCTTGGGTATTTCTGTCCTTAAGAACATCCGGCCATTGGATTCTTCCTCTTTCTGAGTTCATTAAAATCTGCTTTTTTGAAATCCAACCTTGAGGTCTAAGTCTTCTCAGGTTTTCCTCCCCTTTTTATCCAAAATTCAAGGATATCATGATCACTGCCTCCTGAGGACCCAGCCACCCTTACTTCCTGTTATATCATCCGTGTGGAGGAACGGTGAGTTGTGCGTTCGGACACGTTAGTTAGAGCTCCAGAGATGTATTCAGCTGACTGTGCAGCCTGTTGGGCAGAACGATTCCTTAAAAATTCAGTGATTTCGTGAATTCCGTGATCTCCGTTCCTGGCAGTTGGAGCAGGAGCCAGGCTGTCAGTAGTTAGCCAAGACACCGCATTATGAAGATGTAGGTGAAGGTTTAAAGCCCATTAGCGACCGCCGTAAAAATACGCATTAAGGTCACTTAGGGGTTATGAAGTTATCAGTTAGTTCACTATCTTAAAGACTTCTCCTTCCGTTCCAGATGTCTATCCCTCAGCACTGCCCCCACTGGCTTCTGCTTGTACTGCTCACATCAGGAGGAGAAGATCAGCACAAGAATTTGCTTCACACTAATTCAATTTTTGTTGTGAAGAGAAAAGGAATCTCCAAGTTTGACTTTTTTCAAAGTTTCCTGAATTTTGCTTTTCTTCATTTCAGCTTTGGAATATTAAAAACAATTAATCAAAAACATTTCAAAAGAATGACAAACAGAAAAAGTCAACCTGACGAATTAGCCATTTTCTGAGGACACTGAGGGGCTATAGATGTGACATCGGTCCGTCAGCGAACTCCACTATTCTGGATTTCACCTTCTGACTTGTTATCACAGAGCATTTGGGACTCTAATGACTTGTTCTGGATGCAGTTCAAACCCGGCAACCAAAGCAAATCCCTGTTCTGCTTGCTGTCCGCCACTTATATTCTTGTACATAGGGGGCAGTATTATAGTAGTTATATTCTTGTACATGGGGGTCAGTATTATAGTAGTTATATTCTTGTACATAGGGAGTAGTATTATAGTAGTTATATTCTTGTACATAGGGGGCAGTATTATAGTAGTTATATTCTTGTACATGGGGGTCAGTATTATAGTAGTTATATTCTTGTACATAGGGAGTAGTATTATAGTAGTTATATTCTTGCACATAGGGGGCAGTATTATAGTAGTTATATTCTTCAACATAAGGGGCAGCATTATAGCAGTTATATTCTTGTACATAGGAGGCAGTATTATAGTAGTTATATTCTTGTACATAGGGGGCAGTATTATAGCAGTTATATTCTTGTACATAGGGGGCAGTATTATAGTAGATATATTCTTGTACATAGGGGGCAGTATTATAGTAGTTATATTCTTGTACATAGGGGGCAGTATTATAGTAGTTATATTCTTGTATATAGGGGGCAGTATTATAGTAGTTATATTCTTGTACATATGGGGGGGCAGTATTATAGTAGTTATATTCGTGTACATAGGGGGCAGTATTATAGTAGTTATATTCTTGTACAAATGAGGCAGTATTATAGTAGTTTTATTCTGGTACATAGAGGCAGTATTACAGTAGTTATATTCTTGTACATAGGGGGCAGTATTATAATAGTTATATTATTGTACGTAGGGGGGCAGTATTAAAATAGTTATATTCTTGTATCTAGGGAGTAGTACTATAGCAGTTATATTCTTGTATATAGGGAGTGCTATTATAGTAGTTATATTCTTGTACATAGGGAGCAGTATTATAGTAGTTATATTCTTGTACACACGGGGCAGTATTATAGTATTTATATTCTTCAACATAAGGGGCAGTATTATAGTAGTTATATTCTTGTACATAGGAGCAGTATTATAGTAGTTATATTCTTGTACATAGGTGGCAGTATTATGGTAGTTATATTCTTGTACATGGGGGACAGTATTATAGTAGCTATATTCTTGTACATAGAAGGCAGTATTATAGTAGTTTTATTCTGGTACATAGGGGGCAGTATTATAGTAGTTTTATTCTGGTACATAGGGGGCAGTATTATAGTAGTTTTATTCTGGTACATAGGGGGCAGTATTATAATAGTTATATTCTTGTACATAGGAGGCAGTATTATAGTAGTTTTATTCTGGTACATAGGGGGCAGTATTATAGTAGTTATAGTCTTGTACATAGAGGCAGTATTGTAGTACTTATATTCTTGTACATAGGGGGCAGTATTATAATAGTTATATTCTTGTACATAGGGGGGCAGTATTATAGCAGTTATATTCTTGTATATAGGGAGTAGTATTATAGTAGTTATATTCTTGTACATAGGGAGCAGTATTATAGTAGTTATATTCTTGTACATAGGAGCCAGCATTATAGTAGTTATATATTTGTACATAGGGGGCAGTATTATAATAGTTATATTCTTGTACATAGGGGGCAGTATTATAGTATTTATATTCTTGTACATAAGAGGCAGTATTATAATAGTTATATTCTTGTACATAGGGGACAGTATTATAATAGTTATATTCTTGTACATAGGGGGCAGTATTATAGTAGTTATATTCTTGTACATAGGGGGCAGTATTATAGTAGTTATATTCTTGTACATAGGGGGCAGTATTATAGTAGTTATATTCTTGTACATAGGGAGCAGTATTATAGTAGTTATATTCTTGTACATAGGGGGCAGTATTATAGCAGTTATATTCATGTACATAGCGGGCAGTATTATAGTAGTTATATTCTTGTACATAGGGGTAGTATTATAGTAGTTATATTCCTTTACATAGGGAACTGTATTATAGTAGTTATATTCTTGTACATAGGGGGCAGTATTATAGTAGTTATATTCTTGTCCATAGGAGCCGTATTATAGTAGTTATATTCTTGTACATAGGAGGCAGTATTATAGTAGTTATATTCTTGTACATAGGGAGCAGTATTATAGTAGTTATATTCTTGTACATACGGGGCAGTATTAAAGTTGTTATATTCTTGTACATAGGAGGCAGTATTATTATATTAGTTATATTCTTATACATTGGAGAAGTATTATAGTAGTTTTATTCTTGTACATAGGAGGCATTATTATAGTAGTTATATTCTTGTACATAGGGAGCAGTATTATAGCAGTTATATTCTTGTACATAGTGGGCAGTACTATAGTAGTTATATTCTTGTACATAGGAGCAATATTATAGTAGTTATATTCTTGTACATAGGAGCAGTATTATAGTAGTTATATTCTTGTACATTAGAGCCAGTATTATAGTAGTTATATATTTGTACATAGGAGACAGTATTATTATATTAGTTATATTCTTATACATTGGAGTAATATTATAGTAGTAATATTCTTGTACATACGGGGCAGTATTATAGTAGTTTTATTTTTGTACATGGGAGGCAGTATTATAGCAGTTATATTCTTGTACATAGTGGGCAGTATTATAGTAGTTTTATTCTTGTACATAGGAGGCAGTATTATAGTAGCTATATTCTTGCACAAAGGAGGTAGTATTATAGTAGTTTTATTCTTGTACATAGGAGGCAGTATTATTGTAGTTATATTCTCGTACATAGGGGGCAGTATTATAGTAGTTATATTCTTGTACATAGAGGGCAGTATTATAGTAGTTATATTCTTGTACATAGGAGCAGTATTATAGTAGTTATATTCTTGTACATAGGAGCAGTATTATAGTAGTTATATACTTGTACATAGGAGTGAAGCATTATAGTAGTTATATTCTTGTACATAGGGGGCAGTAATAAAGTAGTTATATTCTTGTACATGGGGAACAGTATTATAGTAGTTATATTCTTGTACATAGGAGCCAGTATTATAGCGGTTATATTCTTGTACATAGGAGCAGTATTATAGTAGTTATATTCCTATACATAGGGGGCAGTATTGTAGTAGTCATATTCTTGTACATATGGGGCAGTATTATAGTAGTTATATTCTTGTACATAGGGGGCAGTATTATAGTAGTTATATTCTTGTACATAGGAGGCAGTATTATAGTAGTTATATTCTTGTACATAGGGGGCAGTATTATAGTAGTTATATTCTTGTACATAGGAGCAGTATAATAGTAGTTATATTCTTGTATATTGGAGCAGTATTATAGTAGTTATATTCTTGTACATAGGCAGCAGTATTATAGTAGTTATATTCTTGTACAAAGGAGCAGTATTATAGTAGTCATATTCGTGTACAGAGGGGGCAGTATTATAGTAGTTATATTCTTGTACATAGGAGGCACTATTATAGTAGTTATATTCTTGTACATAGGGGCAGTATTATAGTAGTTATATTCTTGTACATAGGGGGCAGTATTATAGTAGTTATATTCTTGTACATAGGAGGCAGTATTATAGTAGTTATATTCTTGTACATAGAGGGCAGTATTATAGTAGTTATATTCTTGTACATAGGAGCAGTATTATAGTAGTTATATTCTTGTACATAGGAGCAGTATTATAGTAGTTATATTCTTGAACATAGGGGACAGTATTATAGTAGTTATATTCTTGTACATAGGAGCAGTATTATAGTAGTTATATTCTTGTACATAGCGGTCAGTATTATAGTAGTTATATTCTTGTACATAGGAGCACTATTATAGTAGTTATATTCTTGTACATAGCGAACAGTATTATAGTAGTTATATTCTTGTACATAAGGGCAGTATTATAGTAGCTATATTCTTGTACATAGGGGCAGTATTATAGTAGTTATATTATTGTACATAGGAGCAGTATTATAGTAGTTATATTCTTGTACATAGGGGCAGTATTATAGTAGTTATATTATTGTACATAGGAGCAGTTTTATAGTAGTTATATTCTTGTACATAAGAGGCAGTATTGTAGTAGTTATATTCTTCTACAGTTGGGGAAGTATTATAGTAGTTATATTCTTGTACATAGGGGGAAGTATTATAGTAGTTATATTCTTGTACATAGAGGGCAGTATTATAGTAGTTATATTCTTGTACATAGGAGGCAGTATTATAGTAGTTTTATTTTTGTACATGGGAGGCAGTATTATAGCAGTTATATTCTTGTAGATAGTGGGCAGTATTATAGTAGTTTTATTCTTGTACATAGTAGGCAGTATTATAGTAGTTATATTCTTGCACAAAGGAGGTAGTATTATAGTAGTTTTATTCTTGTACATAGGAGGCAGTATTATTGTAGTTATATTCTCGTACATAGGGGGCAGTATTATAGTAGTTATATTCTTGTACATAGAGGGCAGTATTATAGTAGTTATATTCTTGTACATAGGAGCAGTATTATAGTAGTTATATTCTTGTACATAAGAGGCAGTATTATAGTAGTTATATTCTTCTACAGTTGGGGAAGTATTATAGTAGTTATATTCTTGTACATAGGGAGCAGTATTATAGTAGTTATATTCTTGTACATGGGGGCAGTATTATAGTAGTTATATTCTTTTACATAGGGGGAAGTATTATAGTAGTTATATTCTTGTACATAGAGGGCAGTATTATAGTAGTTATATTCTTGTACATAAGAGTCAGTATTATAGTAGTTATATTCTTCTACAGAGGGGGAAGTATTATAGTAGTTATATTCTTGTACATAGGGGGCAGTATTATAATAGTTATATTCTTGTACATAGGGGGCAGTATTATAGTATTTATATTCTTGTACATAAGAGGCAGTATTATAGTAGTTATATTCTTCTACAGAGGGGGAAGTATTATAGTAGTTATATTCTTGTACATAGGGGGCAGTATTATAATAGTTTTATTCTTGTACATAGGGGGCAGTATTATAGTAGTTATATTCTTGTACATAGGGGGCAGTATTATAGTAGTTATTTTCTTGTACATAGGGGGCAGTATTATAGCAGTTATATTCTTGTACATAGGGGGCAGTATTATAGTAGTTATTTTCTTGTACATAGGGGGCAGTATTTTAGTAGTTATATTCTTGTACATAGCGGGCAGTATTATAGTAGTTATATTCTTGTACATAGGGGGCAGTATTATAGTAGTTATATTCTTGTACATAGGGGGCAGTATTATAGTAGTTATAGTCTTGTACATAGGGGGGAGTATTATAGTAGTTATATTCTTTTACCTAGGGGGCAGTATTATAGTAGTTATATTCTTGTCCATAGGGGGCAGTATTATAGTAGTTATATTCTTGTACATAGGGAACAGTATTATAGTAGTTATATTCTTGTACATAGGGGGCAGTATTATAGTAGTTATATTCTTGTACATAGGGGGCAGTATTATAGTAGTTATATTCTTGTACATAGGAGGCAGTATTATAGTAGTTATATTCTTGTACATAGGGGGGAGTATTATAGTAGTTATATTCTTGTGCATAGGAGGCAGTATTATAGTAGTTATATTCTTGTACATAGGGGGCAGTATTATAGTAGTTATATTCTTTTACCTAGGGGGCAGTATTATAGTAGTTATATTCTTGTACATAGGGGGCAGTATTATAGTAGTTATATTCTTGTACATAGGGAACAGTATTATAGTAGTTATATTCTTGTACATAGGGGGCAGTATTATAGTAGTTATATTCTTGTACATAGGAGGCAGTATTATAGTAGTTATATTCTTGTACATAGGAGGCAGTATTATAGTAGTTATATTCTTGTACATAGGGGGCAGTATTATAGTAGTTATATTCTTGTGCATTGGAGGCAGTATTATAGTAGTTATATTCTTGTACATAGGGGGCAGTATTATAGTAGTTATATTCTTTTACCTAGGGGGCAGTATTATAGTAGTTATATTCTTGTACATAGGGGGCAGTATTATAGTAGTTATATTCTTGTACATAGGGAACAGTATTATAGTAGTTATATTCTTGTACATAGGGGGCAGTATTATAGTAGTTATATTCTTGTACATAGGGGGCAGTATTATAGTAGTTATATTCTTGTACATAGGGAACAGTATTATAGTAGTTATATTCTTGTACATAGGGGGCAGTATTATAGTAGTTATATTCTTGTACATAGGAGGCAGTATTATAGTAGTTATATTCTTGTACATAGGAGGCAGTATTATAGTAGTTATATTCTTGTACATAGGAGCAGTATTATAGTAGTTATATTCTTGTACATAGGGGGCAGTATTATAGTAGTTATATTCTTGTACATAGGGGCAGTATTATAGTAGTTATATTCTTGTACATAGGGGCAGTATTATAGTAGTTATATTCTTGTACATAGGGGGCAGTATTATAGTAGTTATAATCTTGTACATAGGAGCAGTATTATAGTAGTTATAATCTTGTACATAGGAGCCAGTATAATATTAGCTGTTGTCATAACGTTTACCTAGATATGTGATTGTATAATGTAGTTTTCATGGGTTTTGTTATGGCTACATATTCTTTTTCTTTTCACTAAAATTTGTGGTGAGTAATCATCGATTTGCGGTAGTCATGAAGCTGTTTAGTCACAGCTCATGCAACTTGAATAATTGGTTTTCCATATGTTGAAATCTTTCACTACTCTTTAGGTGTAAACCCAACCTTTAATTCTACTATTTGGTAATTGCTCTTCTGGAATCACTCAGGTCTTTAGTAGATACAACATGGATGCTGTTATGTTTCTCGTGTCTTGGGCAGTTTCTGCCTGCAGGATAGATTGTCGCTGCCGCTCACTCCACCTCTCTTTTCTCTTGGAGCCTTGGAGACTTCTCGTCTTGCTGCAGATGTTCAGTTTGATGATAGCGGGGCGCGGTGTAAATGCCAGGATTAAGGCTATGCTATTCAAATGAATGTATGTGCCACCTGTCTCCAGGCTGCAGCTTGTTCTTTTGCAAGGCGATACACGGGGGCTTTTGCTTCTGCTCTACGGGGATCATTTAATGACTATCAGGCAGATGTAGAGAGCGCTGCATCACGGGATTATTTTGCAGACCAGTGATGCTAAGTATTAGATCTGAGCTATCGTATAAACTGTCGATGCACATCAAACAGAAAGCATCGGTCTTGTTTTTTGAGTAACCCTTTCACATACAGAGGCATTTTCATTGGTATAAAGGCCGTAAGAACAAAGTGTTCCACCACCATTGGGTCCCCGTTTCCAGGACATGTCCCTCTTATTCAGCATAGTAAGACATCTTCCTTCCTCCTTCTTCTGGTAATGTAACTCCACTGGTAGGTGTCATAAGGTGCCATGTTAGATCGGGCAGGGGTGCAGGTATTGGTGACTCCAGGGGGGTCTATCCTCCAAAGACACAAGCTAGTCAGCAGGTGGGACAGTGGAAGCAGCGACTGCCGGCTACAACACAAGCTCTTTTCCTGGAGCAATTGTAGCTTTTTTGCCCGTAAGAGAGAATAGGGATAATAACATTTCCTGCCCCAGATCCGGCCATCGTAGCATGGGCCGAGGGTGAGATTATGAGTGGCCTGCAGCAGTGATAAAGGCCTGAAGAAGAACGACCGTCAGACATCTTCCATGCTGTAAACTTTTACTAAACAAGAACTGTAAACCACGTGAGGCCGATCAGAGGCATTAAGATTCACGACTGGGGAAATTATGGAAGGTGCGTCAGTAACCATGTACAGCCATATCCGACAAGGCTCAGGTAACACTGTAACAAGATTGTATCCGGCTGGGCTTCTCTTACTGAAGAACAGTCTTAGTCCTCTCGCTTAGTGACTATTGCAGAACCACAAGTTCTCTGGTGCGTTCGCGTACGTTACTTAATAGTGAGGTCTGTCGTGTAAACGATTACACACTGACCACTAAGCCTAATAATAGTCTTACACTTCCTGTTCTGTAGAGAAAACTTCTCAGCCGGCATGCCATGATCATCACAGGCAGGATTACACTGAAAGGAGACACCTATATATAGATAACACAGGACCACCATTCACAATAGTCACAGCTCACCTCCTCCCCTCCCTGTACAGACAGGATTACACTGAGAGGAGACACCTATATATAGATAACACAGGACCCACCAGTCACAATAGTCACAGCTCACCTCCTCCCCTCCCTGTACCGACAGGATTACACTGAGAGGGGATACCTATATATAGATAACACAGGACTCACCATTCACAATAGTCACAGCTCACCTCCTCCCCTCCCTATACAGACAGGATTACATCGAGAGGAGACACCTATATATAGATAACACAGGATCTACCATTCACAATAGTCACAGCTCACCTCCTCCCCTCCCTGTACAGACAGGATTACACTGAGAGGAGACACCTATATATAGATAACACAGGACCCACCAGTCACAATAGTCACAGCTCACCTCCTCCCCTCCCTGTACCGACAGGATTACACTGAGAGGGGATACCTATATATAGATAACACAGGACTCACCATTCACAATAGTCACAGCTCACCTCCTCCCCTCCCTGTACATACAGGATTACACTGAGAGGAGACACCTATATATAGATAACACAGGACTCACCATTCACAATAGTCACAGCTCACCTCCTCCCCTCCCGCTACAGACAGGATTACACTGAGAGGAGACACCTATATATAGATAACACAGGATCTACCATTCACAATAGGTGATGTCACAGCTCACCGCCTCCCCTCCCTGCACAGGCAGGATTACACTGAGAGGAGATACCTATATATAGATAACACAGGACTCACCATTCACAATAGTCACAGCTCATCTCCTCTCCTCTCTGCACACTGACCACTAGGCCGAATAATAGTCTGACACTTCCTGTTCTGTAGAGGAAACTTCTCAGCCGGCATCCCATTATCATCACAGGCAGGATTACACTGAGAGGCCGCCCCGTTGTCATGTATAGACAACAGAATAAAACATTCTACACCAGAACATAAAAACTGTTTATGTGGTTTTAGTTATACATTTTTTTTGGTGATGTTGTCTGTTTAAAGTGAGCCGTGTGTGTCTGTGTGTGCGTATGTGTGTCTGTGTGTGTGTCTGTGTGTGTGTGCGTGTGTGTGTGTGTGTGGGGGGCTTTCTGTTGCCCCATGTAGAGATAAGAGACAGAGCACAGATCGGTAAACACTGTCATCAGGCTGCTGCAGCGTTACGGTTGCTGCTATGCGTGAGCGCGGCGTCAGTCCAGAACTGCTGAGCAAGTTTGTCCAAGTCCCGGCCGCTGCAACACGTAACACTCTTCAAGAGAATACATGCCGTTACTATAGAGACCTCTGTATCAAATATACTTCGTTACTCTGTTACTCGCAGACCATCTAGTTTGCTAAATGTCTCGAATCTCCATTGACCCCCATACACAATACACCGTGACTGCCGGGGCCCCTCGTGGCTCCGTACATCCGTGTACTGCAGTAACGCCCACAATCCTGGATCTTAAACCCGCCAATGGTTGACGTCCACATCCAACTTTCCAGACAGGAGGCTTCAGGGATTTCTTGCGCAGCTCCCAGCCTCTCGCAGGGTATCCAACCTTACCCGCATGCCCACGCATGTCCTTGTCTCTACTACAGAAGCATCGCACTAGCCAACACTGTCCTCAGCACGGCCGCCATGTCCTGCCTTCAGATGAGCACGTTTTACTACATTTTTGCATGTGGGTAAATCCTGCAAGCCTGACTAATAGAGCCCGTTGACTCAATGTGTTCCTGCTTATCTCTGTTTTCCAGGCCCACTGCTTTCGCAGGCGCTAAAAAATAGGATTTGCTCTAATTTGTGTGTTTTGCACAAGGAGCCCCACAGAGGTCTATGGGAGGTGCGCAAACACACACATCTGCACCGGCAAGTATTCGCTAAACGCTGCACATACCCGCGATTACCGGCACCGCGTCAGGCCAATTACTCATTAAAATTTTAAAAATTGCGCAATAGTGAACATATTGTCAAATATGCTTGTCTGATGAAGCCCCTATTCTCCCTGTGGGGCACGACAAGTCCTCTGATTAACGCACAAGCTCCGCCCACTGCCAGGACGGGCTGCCGGGCACGCACCCATAGTCTGGCACTCTGCACACACATCCTCACATGCACAGTATGACCACTGAAGATACATCACCATCCGCCATATATGCTGTCAGCACTACCTGTGCAGGTAACGGTCCTCCCGACTATAGCGTCCGGCTGGCAGTAGGCAGCAGTGACAGCTCTGGACTGTCCCGCGTTATCTTGTATCCTTATAATAGTCATTGTTCATTACTGACATGTCTTATATCGTTACCCTGCGGCAGCCATCCATCATGGCGTCTACATATTATACTCCGCATATCAAGACCCGTCTTTACGCTATCCGAGTCTGTGGGTATATCGCTCCGTGACATTCAGTAACACCATAATATACCTAACGGCTGCCGCAGATGAACGAATGCGCTAATATGCTCGCCGCAACGGAGCGTATTTGTGCATGAACAAGGATTGGGATGGCAGCACTCAGACTGCTACCTTCGTGTCAGCGGATGGTACGTAATGGAATTTTTGCGTCCAGTTCCCAGGCGGGCATGAGACTCGCTTTCCATGGAATAGAGTAATTATTTAAAGCCAAATAAGGGGCGTCTGACCTCCTGTCCCCGCGTCATCCGCCGCGCTCTCCAATAGTTTTTTTTAACCTGCTATAGACTTCTGTGGCAGCTTTCTGCATAACGCGCACATAAGTAGGGCAGGTCCTATCTTTTTTTGCATGCAGAAATTGCAGCAAGAAACGAATGAACCCATTGAAATCAATGGCTTCGCTTCATCCCGTTTTGTGGGCGTGAATCTCACGCAAGCAAAAACATGCGCAAACATGTTCGTCTTTCTAAGCCCTAACCCATACATCCATTTATATTCCATGTCTAGTAATTATGGATGCAGCAAAGTGTAAGCGGACTCTGGTTATGACTTCCTCTGACACAATGTTTTTGCCCTTAACGCAGCTTTTCAATGTTTTTGTTGTGTTGAGATAAGAGAACAATAGCTTTGCAGTTGCTGAGATGACTTATCCAAGAAAGTTATGCAAGTCAAGTTAAACTTTGCTAGATCTGTACAGACACTAACGATATACCTATATACATTCAGAACCCCTAATGACGTGCTGTTTTTGTGTTGTGTATGTTTTATTCTGATGATGCTCACCGTGCCGGATCAATAATGCGTTACTTTGATAGATCAGAGTTTTACGGATGTGGCGATACCCAATATGTTTTTCTTAAATTACAGATATATAATTTTTTTTCTCTTTTACTTCTAATATTAAGGGGAAACTGATCAAATTTACCAACGACACAAGGCTAGGAGGGATAGCTAACACTCGGGAAGAGAGACAGTATTCAAAAAGATCTAGACAAGCTTGCACAGTGGTCGGCGACTAACAGAATGGTATTTAACAAGGGGAAATGCAAAGTCCAACATCTGGGCAGGAGAAATGAAGAAAGCGCATAAAGAATGGGAGGAAATGGGCTAAGCAGCAGCACATGTGAAAAAGACTTGGGTGTACTAATAGATCATAGCCTGAACATGAGTCAACAATGTGATGCAGCAGCCAAAAAGGCAAACACAATTCTGGGATGTATTAAGAGAAGCATAGAGCCTAGATCACGTGAGGTCATTATCTCCCTCTACTCTTCCTTAGTCAGACCCCATCTGGAATACTGGGTCCAGTTCTGGGATGTATTATAAGAAGCATAGAGTCTAAATCACATGAGGTCATTATCCCCCTCTACTCTTCCTTAGTCAGACCTCATCTGGAATACTGGGTCCAGTTCTGGGCACCCCACATAGACAAACTGGAGCAAGTTCAGAGAAGAGTTACCAAGATGGTGAGCGGTCTGCAAATTATGTCCTATGAGGAACGGTTAAAGGATCTGGGAATGTTTAGCAGAAGAGAAGGCTGAGAGGAGACTTAATAGCTGTCTGCAAATCAAACTACTAACGACCACTTGTCTGTTTGTTTGTAAGTAAGTATGTGTGTGAGTGATTCTCATAGCTCCACCCCTGGTGATGTCATAACCCCAACCTGGTTACTTTATAGCCCCACCCCTAGCCCCATCATAGCTCCGCCCACTGACACCATTATGGCAAGTCTCAACACAATGAAAATACAACTAAGCAATTATTATGTCAGACACAACTCAGCGGTCCTGATAGGAGACACCGACCTACTGCCGCCACAGAGATACGGTGGGCTGAAGGACCTGTAGTGATGTCACTGCTGTGGGAGGAGCCATTTTGGAGTTTGGTAGTAGTGTATACTGGATAAACTGACAGAAAGTACCAGGACCTGTGATGATCTCACTGTCATCTCATCACCTGTGTGGGTGGAGTCAGAGATCACATGACCAGGGGCTCATCACTGTATCCAGGGGCTATGTGTGTCATGTGTGCAGTCAGCATAAATGTAGTAGAGCTGCGAGTGGCTGTTTGTCTAATGTGCTGTGTGTAATGTGTATAGGCAGCATGGATGGATGTCATGTAGTAGAGCTGAGTTTGTACTATGCGTATGTCATGTCTGTCAGACGTATGTCATGTACTAAAGCTATGACTGTGATGCATATGTCATGTAGCAGAGCTGAGTTTGTAAGATGCGCAGGTACTGTGGCACAGTTGTGTCTGTCACGTGCATATAACATAGAAGACCTCTGTTTGTACCATGTGCATGTCATGCCTGTCAGACACATGTCATGTACCAAAGCTGTGCATGTCACACGCCCATGAAGCACAGCTTTGTGTGTGACATGCATGTAGCAAAGCTGTGTGGCGCATTGTGCCACCAGAAAAACTGGTACTATCATTTCCTAATAATTACTAGTATCTGAAGGGCTGTCACAGTGCAGAGGGATCAGCCCTATTCTCATCTGTACAAGGAAAGACTAGAAGCAATGGGATGAAACTGAAAGCGAGGAGACACAGATTAGATATTAGACAGTGGGGGGGATCAATGAGTGGAGCAGGTTGCCACGGGAGGTGGGGAGTTCCCCTTCATTGGAAGTGTTCAGAGGCGGACAGACATTTGTCTAGGGTGACTTAGTCATCCTGCACTGAGCAGGGGGTTGGACCCGATGACCCCGGAGGACCCGATGACCCCGGAGGTCCCTTCCAAGTCCAACATTTTATGATTCTATGAATATTCTTTATTTTTTACCATAATAAAAAAAAATTCACTTACTTTTCCTTTAGACGCTGAGGGAAATTGAACTTGCAATCAATTGATTGCTTATACCATAATCTGCAATAATTCAGTATTGCAGTATATGGTATTACTGCTGGCATTCTATTAAGATGTACTGCAAGCACGAGTTAATAGGTGCTCACTCATGGCAGCCCTGGGGGCCATCAGAAGGCTCTTGGCTGCCAAGAGAACCGAAGAGCAGCTTCTAATTTCACTGTGTGGGGCTTTTGGGACCCTTGAATACCGATCAGAGTATTTAAGTGCCGCTGTGAGAATTCACATGGACATTTAACGCCTTAACTATGAATGCTGTTGTGGCGGGGTGTGAGCTGTCAAGGAAAGCTTTCATCTGCTGTGTAAGTCTCTGCCTCCCATGGGACCGCCGCTATGAATGAAGGAAGAGTGCTTTTAGATGGAGCGCGAAATCATTCGCCGGAGGGAGCGAGCAGACGATCAGTTCAAACACAAAGATAAATAGCTAATCTCTGTATCGGCGGATGAGAACGACGGAACGGTTAGCGAATGAGCCAACAAGGATTTTCATGATTGCATTAAATAAATGCTGAACAATAAGTGAATGAATTGCCGTTCATCGTTCACTTGTTGACTGCGTTTACACTGAATGATTATCATTCAAATTAGAACAATCCAGAAATTTTTTGGAACACTAAACGCTCAGAAAACCCATTCAAAGATAGACAGATAGACAGATAGATATGAGATAGATATGAGATAGATAGAAGGATAGATAGATAGGAGATAGATAGATAGATAGATAGATAGATAGACAGATAGATATGAGATAGATATGAGATAGATAGAAGGATAGATAGATAGGAGATAGATAGATAGATAGATAGATAGATAGATAGATAGATATGAGATAGATAGATATGAGATAGATAGCTAGATAGATATGAGATAGATAGATAGATAGATAGACAGATAGATAGATATGATGGCGATGAAAAAAAATAAGAAAAAATTGCTCTTGCGCCGTCTCAACAAACAACTGGAGTTGACAATGTAATATTGTCTAAAAGATTTAATGAAGTACAACGCGTTTCGTCGCGCAAAAGCGACTTTATCAAGTACATAAACCATAACATAACAATGCATACTTATATAGGAACTTACATGTATGTAGTGGTGTTAATTAGGTGAGTAACCGGTTGTGAGTAGCTCACATGACCTCCACGTCATGTGTGCCACGTCAGCATAGTTGTTGCCGGTGGAAAACGAAACTGAAACTACTTCCGGGTATGCGGAGGTCACGTGACCCGAGTAGTTATATGTATATATAGAGCTTTATAGCTCTATGTATATACCGCTGTATAACACCATGTATGGGTGTGATGCAGGCGGTGGATAAGGTGTATTATGGGCTCCGGTGAGAGTTGCCGGCATAGAAGTGCCGGACGTCATGACGCCGAGTGCGTCATGACGCCGAGGACGTGAGGACTCTTAATAGCGCTGGTGCCTATTGATATGTAACCAAGGCGACCGGCGTCAGAGCGTCATGCCGCGGAGTTACGTCCCGCCGTCGGTGACGTGAGGACGTATGCTGCGCTGGTATCTGTCGATGTATTGTTTAGTGTAACTATGGCGACCGGCGCCGTGGGATGGCGTAGTGACGTAGGTACGTCAGTATCGTCTTTAGCCCAGCGTAGGTTACATGGTGCCGCGTTGCTATGGATACAAGTGCCGTTTACAGATGTCCTATAGGTAAGTAGTGAGAGATATAATTGTATAATCATATGTGTAGTGGAGTGTAAAAGGTATATACAGACACAAAGTTAATTAAAGCATTGATCTGAAATAAAATATAGCAGAGCATGACCTGCCTACCAATACAATAATAATTGTGTATGGATGCATAAATACAATTTTAAAAAACATTTGATACCAAATGAAAAATAGTACAATTTTTAGATTAATATATGCAATATCTCAATGTAGGTTAATAGGGCCGCTAATGTAGAGTCTGGCGGAAATAATAGTACATTGGTAGATGAATAATAAAAAAGCGGCTGGTAGGAATTAAATATTAGAAAAAAAAAAAAAAAAAAAAAAAAAAAAAAAATATATATATATATATAAATATATGTGTAACATGTTATACATTGGAATATTGCTGTATCCAAGGATAGTACCATAAATGAGATGGTATATAGACGATGAGGTACAAAACAATACAGAAAATTACCAAAAAATTAAAATTACAACACAATATGAAAGTGAGTATATATACGAAATGTTCAGATTTTTTCCAATACCTCATTTAGCCCATTGGGAACTAAAGTGTCCAATTGAAAAATCCAGAACATCTCCTTTTCGCGCAGTTTCTGGATGGACTTACTGTGTATCGTTTCTAATGGTGTAACTTTCAGTTGTCTAAAGTCTTTATTGTGGTAATTTAGAAAGTGGCGTGATATGCTGTGTTTTGTAAAGCCATTTTTAATGTTATTACGATGTTTATTTATCCTTTCCCTTAGGGAGTTTATGGTGCGGCCCACATACCTATGCCCACACGGGCATTCTAGTAAATAAATCACTGATATGGTCTTGCATGTGAGGTATTGTTTGATAGATAGAGGTTCACCATCTTTAATTTCTATTTCTTTGCATTTATTAGTGATATTTAGACAACATTTGCATTTCTTTTCGCCACATTTGAAAACCCCTGTCAAGTTTCTGTTAGTTTTATATGACTTTTTATTTGCCTTTTTTTCTTTTTTGGGGCAAGATGGTGCCAGAATATTTTTTAGAGTTTTGTTTTTTCTAAATACACACATGGGGTGGTTTGGGATTTTGCTCTTCAGAAAAGGGTCTTCTTTTAGTATTGCCCAATTCTTATTGATGATTCCTTTGATTATGTTATGTTGTCTACTATATTTTGTAATAAATGCCAACCTAAAGTGATTCTTGTTATCTTCTTTGTCATTCTTTTTTTCGTCATTCTCTTTTTCTTCTTCATCTTTATTGTATTGGTCTTCCTGTTTTTCTGCCTTGTCCTCTCCTGTTTTGTTTTTCAAGGCTTTTTGATACGCGGAGTCAATGAGGCTTTTTGGGTATCCTTTGTTTCTGAATCTTTCTTTTAGTATTTTAGCTTGCTTTTTAAACTCATCCGTGTTTGTACAGTTCCTTTTTATCCTTTGCAATTGTCCATATGGGATATTGAGCTTCCACTTTTTGTGATGGCAGCTCCGAAAGTCTAGGTAGCTATTCGTATCGACAGGCTTGAAGTTGGTGCGTGTCATGATTCTTTCTCCTTCTGCCATTAATTCAAGGTCCAGGAACACTATTCTTTCTTTATTGATAGTAGATGTGAATCTGAATCCAAATTCATTTTTTGTGAGGTCATGTATGTATGTTCTTAAATCCTCTTCTTCTCCTTCCCAGATTATTAGTAGATCATCTATATACCGTCTGTACATAATGATGCGAGGGTCAGAGAATCGATTTTTTTCAAATACCCCCATTACACAGTTCGCGAAACTAGGGGCACAGATCGTGCCCATCGCGGTACCCCTAGTCTGCCTATAGAAATTGCCGTTATATGAAAAGAAGTTATTTTTCAAGATAAATGATATGGCTTTTAGAATGAATTCTTTTTGTTTGGTGGGCATGAGGGGATCTTCGCTCAGGGTCTCATCAATGGCTTCTACCCCTTTTATATGGTCAATATTTGTGTAGAGAGATTCCACGTCCATTGTGCACCAGAGGTATGTTCCCTTCCATGGAATGTCTTTAACGTCCTGTAATAGGTGCCCCGAGTCTTTTGTATATGATTGCAGATTCTTGACATACTTTTGTAGTTGTAGGTCCAAATATTCAGATAAACGGTTGGTGATGGCTTGCATGCCCGCTATTATTGGGCGTCCAGGGGGGTTGTTGATGTCTTTGTGTATCTTGGGTATTTGATAGAAGTAAGGCATCCCCACTGGTGTGTCAATTATGTATTTGAATTCTGATTTGGAAATACAGTTATCAGAATACGCTTCTGTTAGTAATTTTTGGAAGTCTGCTTTAATTCTATCAGTTGGATCCTTCTTTATTTTTTCATAGTATTCTTCATCATTGAGTATTTTCATGGATTCCTCATGATAATGGTCGTAATCTATGATAACTATGCCCCCCCCTTTGTCGGCGTTTCTGATGACTATATTATCATTTTTCTCCAGTTGCCGAAGTGTTGTTCTTTGTTCCTTCGTTAAATTATCGTTCCTTGGAGTCGTAATTTTTTTCCTATTTATATCTTTAAATTCTTTCAGAACTTTCTGGTAAAAAAGTTCCACATATTCACCTTTCGATTCTATCGGGAAGAATCTGCTTATAGGTTTAAGGTGGGTAGTGATCGGGTCATCCATCCTGAATTCCAATTCTTTCGTTGGATCTATGGGTTTAGTTGTACCTTTTATGTCTTGTATGTGGTAGTGTCTATTCAGAGTTATTTTTCTTATGAAAGAGTTAAGGTCAACAAATAATTCAAACAAATTGGATGACGTCATGGGGCTGAAGGACAAGCCTTTGGCTAGAACTTCCATTTCTTTCCTTTTTAATAAATGTTTGGAAAGGTTAAATATTCCATTTTTTCTCGCTTCTTCTGGAGTTACCGTTTCTTCTGTTGCACGCTGGTTTTTGTTCTTGTTGCTATTTCGACCGCCCCTCTTGCCCCTCCTGTTTCTCCTCCTGTTTTTTTTAATAATAGAAAAGGAATTGTCTTGGGTTGTTTTTGGATTGGCTGATAGAATTGGTTTATTCTTGAACGTGCCGTGGATGTTCCGTTTATTCGGTTTGTTCGATCGGTCCCTATATTCTGAGTAATAATCATCGGTGGAGTTGTTGGTATCGTAGTGTCCACCTGGGTAAGGAGATTCAATGTTGTATTCTCGGGGGTAGGGGGTGGAACTTTGTCTAAAAAAGTCCGATTTTCCCTTTCATTGTTCCTCCTGTCCTTCGGTGCGTAGTTGTTGGTGTTAGAGATACATAGGTCTAATATATCGGTGGGGGAGTCCGCCATGGGGGAGCTGAGTAGGATTCTTTCCATATTTTCAGTGGTTTGTGAATTTGTCTCAGGGGTAAATGTCATATAGTCCTTGTTAATTTCTCCCCTATTCTGTTTGTTTTGATTAAAAGTTCTAATTGGTGCCGGGGTACATTCTGCCGTGCTGCAGAAGGTGGAATCTATGGTGATGAGTGAATTGACATTCTCATCCAAGTATCGAGCTCCTGAGGGGCAAAAGGAGACTCTATTGTTCCTACTGGGGCCCATGTCTGGGCTTTTGATGTAACTAATGATGGTTTGTGTTGCAACCCCTGGGATGTTTTTGCTTACTTTACTACCAGAGTGCCGTTGCTTGTAGTGATTATAATGGTAGTATCCTTTAGGTTGGTGTTTCTCATATTGGTCTCTTGGATGGTTATTGCGAAATGGGATTTGTATATTTTCTTTCTGATGGTATATGTGTTGATGTCCCTGGGTTTGGTTGTATGTTCTTGTATTAGCATGTCTTTGTCTATATGCATGTGTCTCATGTGGTTGATAGTTTTGTCGTTTGGTGGTGGGGCCTTGTTTGTGGCTGGGTGGTCTCTGGTTTGATGTTGTATTCCTAGTATGATATCTGTTTCTGTGCGTATATTCGTCTGTGTTGTTATTTGTGTGACCAGAGGGGTGGGGATTTCTCCTCCTGGTTCTTTTGTAATCTTTGGGATAAAATTTTTTATTTTTAAAATCTATCGCATCCCGTGATAATTTTTTGCTCTTCCTTCTAATCACATCTTCCTCAAACCCTTCAATGTGTCGTATAACATCCCGTATTAAATCCTCTTTATCTTCAGGTAGGACTAGACTTTTGATATACATGGAAAGGAGCGAGTAGCGTTTAGCAATCAGTTTATCAAGCATCAATGTAGAGAAAGTGTTCAGCATAAGGAGCCATTCACCCGAGAAATCTTCATCTTGGGGAAAGGCTGGACCTATGGTGACCCTGAGGCCTCTGGGGGCAATGTTATTAATGTTATAAATTTGTAAAAATATAAGGTCTAGGGAGTGTTTCCATATGTTCTGTATATGGTCTTTGATTTCATATCTTTCCAAGATTTCCTGGTCCTCTTTTACTGTCCATTCAAAGTCCTCAGTTGTTATGGTAGGTATCTTCTCTAGGTTTATATCAGGTAGATCTTCCTTCACTAGATTAAGTGCCTCCAAAACCTTGGTGTCCAGTGACAGCCATGCTCTTTTGATCCTCTCCATCCCAGAACCGTGATGTGAATCGCAAACTCCCTTTAAAAAAGGTCCGGAACCTCGCAGGGGGAGACCCGTATGTGGAGAAACATAAACAGATAGTCAGGGAGGCGCTTCAACTGGTTAACTGGGGGGTGTGTCACTGGGTGATCCGAATAAGTGAATAAAGTTTAAAGGAAATGTACTATAAAATAAAATAAAATAAAATAAAATGGGACTTACCCGGTGTATGGTGGAAACCCCTGTGGAGAGGGGTCCCACCAACACCTCCTAGTCCGAGTTTGCTTGTCAGACCTCTGAAGGGTCTTATTCCCTTATTATTATACATGGTGTTATACAGCGGTATATACATAGAGCTATAAAGCTCTATATATACATATAACTACTCGGGTCACGTGACCTCCGCATACCCGGAAGTAGTTTCAGTTTCGTTTTCCACCGGCAACAACTATGCTGACGTGGCACACATGACGTGGAGGTCATGTGAGCTACTCACAACCGGTTACTCACCTAATTAACACCACTACATACATGTAAGTTCCTATATAAGTATGCATTGTTATGTTATGGTTTATGTACTTGATAAAGTCGCTTTTGCGCGACGAAACGCGTTGTACTTCATTAAATCTTTTAGACAATATTACATTGTCAACTCCAGTTGTTTGTTGAGACGGCGCAAGAGCTATTTTTTCTTATTTTTTTTCATCGCCATCACGTTTCCGTGGGTCCAATTTACCATTTGGACACAGAGGCTCTGCAGCAGACTCCAACAACTCAGGAACCAGGACAACACCAGAGGAATAAGACCCTTCAGAGGTCTGACAAGCAAACTCGGACTAGGAGGTGTTGGTGGGACCCCTCTCCACAGGGGTTTCCACCATACACCGGGTAAGTCCCATTTTATTTTATTTTATTTTATTTTATAGTACATTTCCTTTAAACTTTATTCACTTATTCGGATCACCCAGTGACACACCCCCCAGTTAACCAGTTGAAGCGCCTCCCTGACTATCTGTTTATGTTTCTCCACATACGGGTCTCCCCCTGCGAGGTTCCGGACCTTTTTTAAAGGGAGTTTGCGATTCACATCACGGTTCTGGGATGGAGAGGATCAAAAGAGCATGGCTGTCACTGGACACCAAGGTTTTGGAGGCACTTAATCTAGTGAAGGAAGATCTACCTGATATAAACCTAGAGAAGATACCTACCATAACAACTGAGGACTTTGAATGGACAGTAAAAGAGGACCAGGAAATCTTGGAAAGATATGAAATCAAAGACCATATACAGAACATATGGAAACACTCCCTAGACCTTATATTTTTACAAATTTATAACATTAATAACATTGCCCCCAGAGGCCTCAGGGTCACCATAGGTCCAGCCTTTCCCCAAGATGAAGATTTCTCGGGTGAATGGCTCCTTATGCTGAACACTTTCTCTACATTGATGCTTGATAAACTGATTGCTAAACGCTACTCGCTCCTTTCCATGTATATCAAAAGTCTAGTCCTACCTGAAGATAAAGAGGATTTAATACGGGATGTTATACGACACATTGAAGGGTTTGAGGAAGATGTGATTAGAAGGAAGAGCAAAAAAAAAAAAAAAAAAAAAAAATTATCACGGGATGCGATAGATTTTAAAAATAAAAAATTTTATCCCAAAGATTACAAAAGAACCAGGAGGAGAAATCCCCACCCCTCTGGTCACACAAATAACAACACAGACGAATATACGCACAGAAACAGATATCATACTAGGAATACAACATCAAACCAGAGACCACCCAGCCACAAACAAGGCCCCACCACCAAACGACAAAACTATCAACCACATGAGACACATGCATATAGACAAAGACATGCTAATACAAGAACATACAACCAAACCCAGGGACATCAACACATATACCATCAGAAAGAAAATATACAAATCCCATTTCGCAATAACCATCCAAGAGACCAATATGAGAAACACCAACCTAAAGGATACTACCATTATAATCACTACAAGCAACGGCACTCTGGTAGTAAAGTAAGCAAAAACATCCCAGGGGTTGCAACACAAACCATCATTAGTTACATCAAAAGCCCAGACATGGGCCCCAGTAGGAACAATAGAGTCTCCTTTTGCCCCTCAGGAGCTCGATACTTGGATGAGAATGTCAATTCACTCATCACCATAGATTCCACCTTCTGCAGCACGGCAGAATGTACCCCGGCACCAATTAGAACTTTTAATCAAAACAAACAGAATAGGGGAGAAATTAACAAGGACTATATGACATTTACCCCTGAGACAAATTCACAAACCACTGAAAATATGGAAAGAATCCTACTCAGCTCCCCCATGGCGGACTCCCC
Organism: Eleutherodactylus coqui; assembly: GCF_035609145.1. NCBI lineage: Eukaryota > Metazoa > Chordata > Amphibia > Anura > Eleutherodactylidae > Eleutherodactylus > Eleutherodactylus coqui. The sequence continues at coordinate 8,896,111 of NC_089844.1, forward strand.
CACCGATATATTAGACCTATGTATCTCTAACACCAACAACTACGCACCGAAGGACAGGAGGAACAATGAAAGGGAAAATCGGACTTTTTTAGACAAAGTTCCACCCCCTACCCCCGAGAATACAACATTGAATCTCCTTACCCAGGTGGACACTACGATACCAACAACTCCACCGATGATTATTACTCAGAATATAGGGACCGATCGAACAAACCGAATAAACGGAACATCCACGGCACGTTCAAGAATAAACCAATTCTATCAGCCAATCCAAAAACAACCCAAGACAATTCCTTTTCTATTATTAAAAAAAACAGGAGGAGAAACAGGAGGGGCAAGAGGGGCGGTCGAAATAGCAACAAGAACAAAAACCAGCGTGCAACAGAAGAAACGGTAACTCCAGAAGAAGCGAGAAAAAATGGAATATTTAACCTTTCCAAACATTTATTAAAAAGGAAAGAAATGGAAGTTCTAGCCAAAGGCTTGTCCTTCAGCCCCATGACGTCATCCAATTTGTTTGAATTATTTGTTGACCTTAACTCTTTCATAAGAAAAATAACTCTGAATAGACACTACCACATACAAGACATAAAAGGTACAACTAAACCCATAGATCCAACGAAAGAATTGGAATTCAGGATGGATGACCCGATCACTACCCACCTTAAACCTATAAGCAGATTCTTCCCGATAGAATCGAAAGGTGAATATGTGGAACTTTTTTACCAGAAAGTTCTGAAAGAATTTAAAGATATAAATAGGAAAAAAATTACGACTCCAAGGAACGATAATTTAACGAAGGAACAAAGAACAACACTTCGGCAACTGGAGAAAAATGATAATATAGTCATCAGAAACGCCGACAAAGGGGGGGGCATAGTTATCATAGATTACGACCATTATCATGAGGAATCCATGAAAATACTCAATGATGAAGAATACTATGAAAAAATAAAGAAGGATCCAACTGATAGAATTAAAGCAGACTTCCAAAAATTACTAACAGAAGCGTATTCTGATAACTGTATTTCCAAATCAGAATTCAAATACATAATTGACACACCAGTGGGGATGCCTTACTTCTATCAAATACCCAAGATACACAAAGACATCAACAACCCCCCTGGACGCCCAATAATAGCGGGCATGCAAGCCATCACCAACCGTTTATCTGAATATTTGGACCTACAACTACAAAAGTATGTCAAGAATCTGCAATCATATACAAAAGACTCGGGGCACCTATTACAGGACGTTAAAGACATTCCATGGAAGGGAACATACCTCTGGTGCACAATGGACGTGGAATCTCTCTACACAAATATTGACCATATAAAAGGGGTAGAAGCCATTGATGAGACCCTGAGCGAAGATCCCCTCATGCCCACCAAACAAAAAGAATTCATTCTAAAAGCCATATCATTTATCTTGAAAAATAACTTCTTTTCATATAACGGCAATTTCTATAGGCAGACTAGGGGTACCGCGATGGGCACGATCTGTGCCCCTAGTTTCGCGAACTGTGTAATGGGGGTATTTGAAAAAAATCGATTCTCTGACCCTCGCATCATTATGTACAGACGGTATATAGATGATCTACTAATAATCTGGGAAGGAGAAGAAGAGGATTTAAGAACATACATACATGACCTCACAAAAAATGAATTTGGATTCAGATTCACATCTACTATCAATAAAGAAAGAATAGTGTTCCTGGACCTTGAATTAATGGCAGAAGGAGAAAGAATCATGACACGCACCAACTTCAAGCCTGTCGATACGAATAGCTACCTAGACTTTCGGAGCTGCCATCACAAAAAGTGGAAGCTCAATATCCCATATGGACAATTGCAAAGGATAAAAAGGAACTGTACAAACACGGATGAGTTTAAAAAGCAAGCTAAAATACTAAAAGAAAGATTCAGAAACAAAGGATACCCAAAAAGCCTCATTGACTCCGCGTATCAAAAAGCCTTGAAAAACAAAACAGGAGAGGACAAGGCAGAAAAACAGGAAGACCAATACAATAAAGATGAAGAAGAAAAAGAGAATGACGAAAAAAAGAATGACAAAGAAGATAACAAGAATCACTTTAGGTTGGCATTTATTACAAAATATAGTAGACAACATAACATAATCAAAGGAATCATCAATAAGAATTGGGCAATACTAAAAGAAGACCCTTTTCTGAAGAGCAAAATCCCAAACCACCCCATGTGTGTATTTAGAAAAAACAAAACTCTAAAAAATATTCTGGCACCATCTTGCCCCAAAAAAGAAAAAAAGGCAAATAAAAAGTCATATAAAACTAACAGAAACTTGACAGGGGTTTTCAAATGTGGCGAAAAGAAATGCAAATGTTGTCTAAATATCACTAATAAATGCAAAGAAATAGAAATTAAAGATGGTGAACCTCTATCTATCAAACAATACCTCACATGCAAGACCATATCAGTGATTTATTTACTAGAATGCCCGTGTGGGCATAGGTATGTGGGCCGCACCATAAACTCCCTAAGGGAAAGGATAAATAAACATCGTAATAACATTAAAAATGGCTTTACAAAACACAGCATATCACGCCACTTTCTAAATTACCACAATAAAGACTTTAGACAACTGAAAGTTACACCATTAGAAACGATACACAGTAAGTCCATCCAGAAACTGCGCGAAAAGGAGATGTTCTGGATTTTTCAATTGGACACTTTAGTTCCCAATGGGCTAAATGAGGTATTGGAAAAAATCTGAACATTTCGTATATATACTCACTTTCATATTGTGTTGTAATTTTAATTTTTTGGTAATTTTCTGTATTGTTTTGTACCTCATCGTCTATATACCATCTCATTTATGGTACTATCCTTGGATACAGCAATATTCCAATGTATAACATGTTACACATATATTTATATATATATATATATTTTTTTTTTTTTTTTTTTTTTTTTTTTTTTTTCTAATATTTAATTCCTACCAGCCGCTTTTTTATTATTCATCTACCAATGTACTATTATTTCCGCCAGACTCTACATTAGCGGCCCTATTAACCTACATTGAGATATTGCATATATTAATCTAAAAATTGTACTATTTTTCATTTGGTATCAAATGTTTTTTAAAATTGTATTTATGCATCCATACACAATTATTATTGTATTGGTAGGCAGGTCATGCTCTGCTATATTTTATTTCAGATCAATGCTTTAATTAACTTTGTGTCTGTATATACCTTTTACACTCCACTACACATATGATTATACAATTATATCTCTCACTACTTACCTATAGGACATCTGTAAACGGCACTTGTATCCATAGCAACGCGGCACCATGTAACCTACGCTGGGCTAAAGACGATACTGACGTACCTACGTCACTACGCCATCCCACGGCGCCGGTCGCCATAGTTACACTAAACAATACATCGACAGATACCAGCGCAGCATACGTCCTCACGTCACCGACGGCGGGACGTAACTCCGCGGCATGACGCTCTGACGCCGGTCGCCTTGGTTACATATCAATAGGCACCAGCGCTATTAAGAGTCCTCACGTCCTCGGCGTCATGACGCACTCGGCGTCATGACGTCCGGCACTTCTATGCCGGCAACTCTCACCGGAGCCCATAATACACCTTATCCACCGCCTGCATCACACCCATACATGGTGTTATACAGCGGTATATACATAGAGCTATAAAGCTCTATATATACATATAACTACTCGGGTCACGTGACCTCCGCATACCCGGAAGTAGTTTCAGTTTCGTTTTCCACCGGCAACAACTATGCTGACGTGGCACACATGACGTGGAGGTCATGTGAGCTACTCACAACCGGTTACTCACCTAATTAACACCACTACATACATGTAAGTTCCTATATAAGTATGCATTGTTATGTTATGGTTTATGTACTTGATAAAGTCGCTTTTGCGCGACGAAACGCGTTGTACTTCATTAAATCTTTTAGACAATATTACATTGTCAACTCCAGTTGTTTGTTGAGACGGCGCAAGAGCTATTTTTTCTTATTTTTTTTCATCGCCATCACGTTTCCGTGGGTCCAATTTACCATTTGGACACAGAGGCTCTGCAGCAGACTCCAACAACTCAGGAACCAGGACAACACCAGAGGAATAAGACCCTTCAGAGGTCTGACAAGCAAACTCGGACTAGGAGGTGTTGGTGGGACCCCTCTCCACAGGGGTTTCCACCATACACCGGGTAAGTCCCATTTTATTTTATTTTATTTTATTTTATAGTACATTTCCTTTAAACTTTATTCACTTATTCGGATCACCCAGTGACACACCCCCCAGTTAACCAGTTGAAGCGCCTCCCTGACTATCTGTTTAGATAGATAGATATGAGATAGATAGATGTGAGATAGATAGATATGAGATAGATAGATAGATAGATAGATAGATAGATATGAGATAGATAGATAGATAGATATGAGATAGATAGATAGACAGATAGATATGAGATAGATATGAGATAGATAGAAGGATAGATAGATAGGAGATAGATAGATAGATAGATAGATAGATAGATAGATAGATAGATAGATAGATAGATAGATAGATAGATAGATAGATATGAGATAGATAGATATGAGATAGATAGCTAGATAGATATGAGATAGATAGACAGATAGATAGATATGAGATAGATACATAGATAGATAGATATGAGATAGATAGATAGATAGATAGATAGATAGATAGATAGATAGATATGAGATAGATATGGGATAGATAGATAGATATGAGATAGATATGAGATAGATATGGGATAGATAGATAGATATGAGATAGATAGATATGAGATAGATAGATAGATATGAAATAGATGGATATTAGATAGATAGATAGATGAGATAGATAGGAGATAGATAGATGGATGGATAGATAGGTAGATAGATAGATAGGAGATAGATAGATGAATGGATAGATAGATCGATATGAGATAGATAGATATGAGATAGATGGATGGATGGATAGATAGATAGATAGATATGAGATAGATAGATAGATATAAGATAGATGGATGGATAGATAGATATATATGAGATAGATAGATAGATATGAGATAGATAGATAGATATGAGATGGATGGATGGATAGATAGATATGAGATGGATGGATAGATAGATATGAGATAGATGGATGGATAGACAGATAGATAGATAGATAGATAGATAGATAGATAGATAGATAGATATGAGATATATGGATGGATGAATAGATATGAGACAGATAGATAGGTAGATCGATGGATAGATAGATAGATATGAGATAGATAGATAGATAGATAGATAGATAGATATGGGATAGATAGATATG